>NW_020798109.1:0-126091 GCF_002237265.1 Aspergillus thermomutatus | reverse complement strand
TTATACGAGACAGATACCGCGCCGCCTGCGCCGTCGACTTCACCAACCCCTTCAAGTTCTACGACAGCTACGCCACCCGCGATCTGCAAGGCTACGGCATCGGCCTCCCGTTTTTTCCCTGGTTCACGACAGCGGGGCGCGGAGATAGTCGGCGGGATGTGCTGGAGGGGCGGGACGCGGTGCGCGTGCGCAGTTGCTGGGGCGGGATGGTCGCGTTCGATGCCTGGTACTTCCAGAAGGAACACCCGGTGCGGTTCCGGGCTGATACGGAGGTGTTCTGGGATGCGTCGGAGTGCTGTATCGTGCATGCGGATGTGCAGGATGCGGATGCGCCGGGGGAGGGAGATGGGAGTGTGGGGACCGGGGTGTATATGAATCCGTTTGTGCGTGTTGCTTATACGCGGAGGACGCTGTCGTGGCTGTGGACTACGAGGCGGTTCGAGCGGTTGTATGCGGTTGCGCATAGTATGCTGAACCATGTTGTCGGGCTGCCGTGGTATAATCCGCGCAGGGCGGAGGTGCCAGGGGAGAAAGTGCAGCGGGAGGTTTGGGTGCCGGATGAGGGCTCGCCGCGTGGTGGTTCCTTTCAGATGGTCGAGGTTACTGCGGGGAATGATGGGTTCTGTGGCCGACGGGGTATGGAGGTGGTCGTGGAGGATAGAAAGCCTGGTCAGGATGGGTTCGAAGCGCTACCCCTTCCTCTCGAGGAAGTTCATTAAGATTACATACAGTTGTAATGCTCCAGAATCAAGTAGTATGGGGCACCTTGGTCCACTCCCTGCACCGGCCAAACACCGTCCGACAGAACTTGCCATACTCCACTATAAGATCAAACTTCCTCCACGATCCCTGCGCCCGGTGGAGCAGTCGCGCAGACGGGTCTGTGGTGGGTTTCGAGCCCATGTTGCCATATTTGCCTCTGCCAGGGCTGGTCCAGTTAGCAACGCACGGTATACAACTCGATCGGGAAACTCACCTAAACCCCGTAATCGGAAGCACCAACACATCCTCCACAAACTTACTCTTCCCACCATCATGCAATCCCGTCAGCGCATTCCACCGTAGACCCGTAGTCGCCATCAACCAGCTCTGCACCGCCTCCGTGAACGCAACCGGACCCGTCAGAATGAGCGGATCGACGGTGTCCAACTCACCCTCCGTGGAGGACCCCTCCCCCGACATCTCCTGCGTAGTCGTAGCGAACCGGTCAATGAACATCTGCAGGATTGGATGTCCCGGCGCCCAGGCAAAGGACCACTGCGTTAGCTGCACGGGGTAGGTATACCCCATCCGCCAATACAGGTCGCTATCGGGGGGACAATCCGCCTCCAGGCCGACGATTGCGCGGGCAGGATTGGCGGACCTGTACACGGCGCCAGTTTCCGGGTCCCGCCAGGGCTGGATGTCCGAGGCGTTGATCCAGTTCTTGGGCGTGCGCAGCGGTTCGGTGTCCATATCCCCGTACTGATGGGCATTAATCTCGTATCCTAGCGGGTGACAGGAAGGGGAAGAGGAACACGTACGACACCGCCGATCCACTTCGAAACCAGAACGCGAAAGACGTCGGTTCTTTCGACGTTACTGGCGAGCGAGTAGAATTGCTTCTCGAGTCCGGGTTCGAAGTGCTTGATGAACCGGTTGATCCCGTCGTCGTCCCATAGGAAGTAAGCCATCTCGTCCTCTTCGACAGCTCGGAGCCACCTCTCCGTGCTCTGACGGATCGGCTGAGGCCATGTCTGAGGATCAGTGTTCTTCCATGTTTGATGGACAATCATCGGGATTCTTGAGAGGGGTATCTGCCTCTGGGGCGCTGACTGCGCTTTATCAGAAGCTAGTTTGGCCGCTTCGACAATGCTCTCAGGTTCGGCTGTAGCACTCTCCAACCATGAAGGAGGAATATACCATACTGCTTTGTTAGCGGAGGTTAGGACAGCCGGGGAACTCAATGTTTAAGACTTACCACCTCCTTTTCCACTCTGCTGATGAATGTACTTCGATAGAAGCGGATTGTTACTGGTCAGATCTAAATCCTGATATTCAAAAGAATGCAATAACCAGATGACCGTGACGACCAGGACACTTGCGACAATGGCCTGTCGCTTCAAGCGCCAGCGAGGTCCCATCGCGATTCGATCGAAAGTATCGCCAGCATCAAACAACTGATTTGCATCAGTTAAACATATTGGTATTATAGCTCGGTGATGTCGAATTCTCCAACATCAAGCGTCAGAGAAATACAGAGTAACAGAGGTTAACAGGGGGCGCAGTATGGAGGAGATTTGGGCCAATCATTTAGGGTTACCATCGGGTGACGCACTACTCCGAATCCAGTTTAGTGCAGGAGCCCCCAGTCTGAGGCTGACAGGCAGCAATCATCACTATTCACTCCAGTCAGAAAAGGAGAGGCTACTCATATGCAATCATCATAAGCTACAATAATAATACTGTATATATCGGCGCTAGAGAAATCGAAATAGGGCTGATCAATTTATATTCAACTTGCTTTTTGTGTAAAGGGTCTTGACTGGCTTGATGTTAACCACAGCAAAAGGACATTCAATGTACATCTTGACCAGGATTTTAGAATCTGAGATAATAACATTGTGACATGCTAGAGAATTCTTCCAGAATTAAGAAGATCACAGTAAAAAGTGTGGGAATGGGCAGTTATCTCTTCCTTGCTGGCCTTTACCTTGACCAGACTGTGACCAGCGGTGAAAATATATAGTAAGTTAAATATAATGCAATCCCATTGCACATAACTGAACAACAAATGCACAAGCATCAATAATAGAAACCCAACCACACACAACAGGTCTTACTTCCAGGGAGAGGCATTCATACAGTGGTGTTTGACTGCAGACAAGCCATGTCAGAAGGCCACCGGCACCATGCGATTGTTGGGCTACACATGGGTGGACTGCAGCTACCGTGTGCCAGGCCCATAAATCCATCCATCATCAGATCCAGGCATGGCAGTCCTAGAGAACATCTCATTCTGCTATGACTTTCTCAGCATCAGGTTGTACTGCCACACGCCGCCGTCTCGTCCAGATTCAGAGCAGCGCAGGATGGACGGACTACCAGGCAAGTACCGTACTGCGCGCAGTTCGAGCTCGCGTGCGTGATATCGTTACTTTGGACCTGCTTCTGACGGGAAACGCTTGGATATTGTTCTGTTCAGGGTAGCATGGTCCCGGATCTCAACCCCGTCCCGAAATATTCGGTTAAAATCCTCCTGCCGGTCAGCTTGCAACCATCGTCACGTCTGTCGCTTGGATACGCAGAGGGCTAACATGACTGGATCTCTGATGAATACGAGTCTGGAATGGAGTATTGCTGGAGAAGACGTGTCCACGCCGTGACTGCCGGGGCTCATGCTACTAATCACTTTCTCCGGGACGCTTGATACCAGAAAGCCCTCGGCGGTAGCGGTTAGACACGGCGCTCAGCCCATGGTGTTTTTGTGGATAATGGAGTTATGATGTGTGGATCTTTGAAATGGATGTTGAAGTTGTATTCGTGGGTTGGATTGCCTGGTTTATCTGCTGACAGAATGTCAACGATTCATGATTGACGATATATGAGAGGATTACAATCTCGTCTGCTGTTCTATTACATTGTGAACATCAATTTCATTGCCCATTTTCTCAATCCCATAGTGCTTAGAGTGATGGGTTCATGACTATGACTCACTCCTCCATCGGCCTTGATTATCTCCGCGCGAGGCGCCAACAACGCCAAGCTCCGGAGACCGACATGTCTCTCACGATGAGGGGATTGTTCGTATAGAAGACATAAATCAAACCTTCTCGCTCCTTCGGTGACAGTAAGAAAAGGTATCTCACCAGTAAAGCCGAGAATCCCCTCCTAGCATACACAACCCACCCAACATGCATTTCGCCATGCTCCTCTTCCCCGGCTTCGAAGCCCTCGACGTCTTCGGCTCCCTGGAAGTCCTCAACGTCCTCTCCGAAAGAAAACAGCTCTGCCTCTCCCTCCTCGCATCGAGCCTCGCTCCCGTCTCAACTCGATCCCCAGATCCAGCCGCACATCGGGTAGGCTCAATCTGCGCCCAGGAAGTACTTCCAACGGGTACTTTCGCCGACTTTTTAAAAGACACACCCGCGCCGGATACCGCCAAGGGCAAGATCGACGTGCTCGTCGTGCCTGGCGGCGCGGGGACCCGCTTCCCCCACGCCATCGATCCCGTCATCGAGTTCGTGCGGGGCATCGCCCCGTCGGTGAAATACATCATGTCCGTGTGTAACGGTGCGGGCGTGTTAGCGCGGGCGGGCGTGCTGGATGGTAAACGAGCGACGACTAATAAGATGCTTTGGGGGCCGACGACGGCGCTGAGGGGGGAGGTGCGCTGGGTCAGGGAGGCCAGGTGGGTGGCTGATGGGGATGTGTGGACTTCTTCTGGGGTGAGTGCGGGGATCGATATGATGTTGGCTTTTGTGAGGGAGATACATGGGAAGGATGTGGCTGGTGGGATAGCTCAAGAGATCGAGTATGTTTGGGATGTGGAGGAGGATGGGACGAGGGATCCGTTTGCTTTTGCTGCTGTGTGAGGATACCTGTCCAGCTTGCAACCATAGAGTAGATCAATCAGAAGAATATCTTTCTGCAGGCAACTCGGCAATAATGCAGTCTCTACTATTTACAGCCGCATCAACGTCGACGGTTTTCACGGTCAGACTCCTTCCCAGTCCATTGGGCATCCCTCCTTGGCTGTAGGTCATTTCTTCCAGCTTCAACACCATCCCAACCGCCTTATGGTCCTCTGTAAGCTTGGGATGTCGCCGGGCAAAATATCTGGCATACTTGACCAGCGACCAGTAACAGCTGGCGACGTTGGTCAAGGCCATGAGAAGTTTGTACGGCATCTTGAGCCGGTCAATACCCGTCGACAAGGAGGATATAAGAGGAGAGCAACGTACATAATACCCAAAAACAACCTTCCAGCAAATTCGCTCATTCTTCTGGCGTAGATGAACCTCGTTGAATATGATGACGTGCAGTAAATAGAGCCCTAACGTGGACATCATGAGAGCAATGCAGAATTCAGGCCGCACGATGAGCGATATGGGAAGAGTGAACGGAGTAAGGATGTACAGAATCGTGTCGTATATCTGTCTAGTCAGTACCAGGTCAAACACAGAGCGATTGATCAATTGCCATACTTCTTGAATGACCAAGATCTTAGTCGCCAATTCCCACCGACCCAATTTCCACGATGTGAAAAGGTACGAGAGGTTATACCACAACCCATTCGCAAAGAAATTCCACCGGAGGAACCGCTGCTTGAAGACCGTGGGCTCGCCGAATCCGCCTCGATCTTCGTCGATTTCGCCAAACAGCGCAGAGGAGGGTGTCATGGTCTCCACGAAGACGGCGCTGCACATCTGGATCCTGCCTCCAAGGCGCCGGCAGCTGTCACCGAGGAACCAGTCCTCGCTAATGGAAAAGCCAGGATGATTGTGGAGAGTCTGTTTCAGAAACGTCCGCTCCCAGAGTGAGATGGCGCCGTGCGGAAATGTAGCGCTGCCGATCCGCCCTGCAAAACTCCGCGTCAGACCGGACAGTTTATACTCAAGGTCTTGTGCTTGCTGGCAGTACGATCCTGGAGAGGAATCGCGTCCCACAGATTTGATCGTGTAGCCGATGCAGCGGACCTGTTGGTTTAGTCGTGACACGGCAACAGGGAAGTTGGGCGGGAGGATACAATCGTCGTCGATCAGGAGGACATGCCCGAAATCCTTGACGGCGTAGCAACCGATGAAAATGGCGATGATCTTTGACCCCACAGGTGACCATATGTGATTGACTCCGTAGCCTCGGCAGATCTCCTCGGTGTGGTCCAGCGGTTGGGACGAGTTTCCGTTCGCAATGACGTAGATGTGCGATGCCGGGAAGATTTGCAGCGCGGCCTCGAGGGTTTGACCCATGATGGCGGCCGACCTGTAGCAGGGGATCAGGAGCGCAGTGTCCGTGGGGGCTGCAGTGATATGGCGCTGTTGGTAGAAGTCTGGTCCCGGGGCGTCCTCTTCGAATGTGGTAAGCAGTGGGGTATACGAATAGCTACCGTTGTCTGACTGTGAGCCACTGTTCATCCCGTTGTAATGGGCGGGACTTACAACACAAGGAGACTGATGACCATCGCCCAGCCGCCTGGAACACTGATTTATGCTGCAGGATCCAGTGGAGCCACCAGACTGCTCCTTTCCACAGAGGTACACCCACAAGAACAAAGTACACGAACAGGACGAGGACCGTGTATACTCCATACTCGAACAGCAGCCGACGCCAGTATCTCCGCTGATGCTTGATCTTCACGAGGGTGGCCCTGTTGTACAGACTTCTGACACTACCTTTTCGTACGTCGCGGGGTGTACTCCGTAGGGCTTGGCCAATAGGCAACGAATTTCGATAGCTAAAGCTGGTGCGTGTCCTTGGTTCTCGTGGATAAACAGACGCTCCAGTATACTGATAGCTTGGAAGATCCTGCGGCGAAGTTTCCTCGTATGCAATGTAAAATGGCTCTTCTCGAGAGCTAGATCCAGTAGAGGGGCTGGATGGGCCGTCATCCGTTTTGCTGTATTGGGAGGGGGATACGTCTCCCCTTCCTTCTTCAATGGCAAATGTCTGGCTTTGCTGACCATATTTTGCCGTTGGCTGATGTGCTCCACGACCCGCCCAGCTTATGGTCGACAGTCTCTTTTTGTGAACATGAATATCACCCTCTGGATGGTCCAGCTCGCCAAAGTTAGAGCATTGACGATTGCAATGATGCTGATCGTCCGTCGCCGAGACTGATGCTAACAGATTTTCGGGAACATATATCCTTTCTCCAATGCCCCCATTGTCACTTGTGAGCATCTTTCCCGTGGTGCTCATATATAAGGCTTCGCCAAAGCCGCATCATTTAGGTTCAAACTCTCAGAGGAAGATACGGACCATATGAACGCAGGAACACCCGCCCTTCTTCCGAGGGCTTGATATCGAATTTGTATGGCCGGTCTTTTCTTCCCCCAATCCCGAGCTCGGTACTATTAGGTCTTAGCTGCTTATGAGACATGCACAGAAAGATCTTGGCCCGGGGGGCTCAATCTGCGCCATGGTGGACCTGCATAGCTGATAAGGACTTAGTCTGTAATGCCTTGACGATTGGGATTGGTGAACATCAGATCAAAAGACGTTTTTTCTTGGCTGACATGGGCCAATTACGGTTCCACCCGTATTGCTTGTGTTCTTAGTCCAGGCAAAGGCATGGAAGTGTGCAAGGGGCAGTCCCCTGGAGTAAATATCCATTCTCGGGCCGCCAATAGTTCATAAGTGCAGGCGATGAGTTGCCCACTGAGTGTGATATATTGCCATCAGCTTATGGCTCCGGTTTCTTGTTTTTGGGCAGCGGACGCGATAGCCTCTCACTCAACATGAATCTTGCCTCTCTTGGGAATGAGCGTTTCGATAAGTCGATCGAAAAAAGATGTCGAGTCAGAACGTCGGAAGGGGATAGAGTTATCCCAGTCCAACATTCCTGTCAACTTTTCGCTTAAATACAGTAAACATGTCAAGTGTGGTAGCACAAAGGGAGAGACTGTTGCTCGGACCAGACTTTGCTGACATTCTCAGGAGCATGGTCCCAACCTCTTCGGCGTTTCCATTCAGCATTCCAATGGCCCAGTAAACATGCATGAAGGTAACAAGGCCTCTCACTGGCTGGGTTCATGATAATGTCACTCACAGTCTCACCTTATGGTCGTAGGAATATAGTTATAAGTCTGGTCGATAGAGTTTAACCATAAGAAAAGGTAAATAAGTAGCTAAGAACCATATAAATGTTAGTACTCTCTCTCTGGCTATCATAATATGATGATATGCACCGCACCCCTCCCTATATGGCAAAGTAGAATAAATCGGCCAATATATACCTTCATAACACTGATTTCACCGTGATACCAATAAAATGAGTCTGAAGACTACACCATCTATATCCTGCGGCAATTTCCGCGACTTACATTGAATTTGCCGGTACCCTATATGATGCTTCCCTTGTCATACCCTCCTCTACTGTCAATATCTGGCAAAGAAGATATTTACGCCAAGTCTTACACGCTTGCTTTTATGGCCAATCAGGGCATTTCCCCTCTGCGCCTTGACACTAGCTGTTGCTCCGTTACAGAATCAAGTCGACTCTGCCGGTCATGACGGACTTCTGGACCAAGTACTCTGAACTCCGTACCTGTTGACTACAGACCGGTACCTCCTTTTTTCTGACCTCGCTCTCCCGCAGAAATGAATGGATTCCAATTTCTAGGTTAATAACTCTTAGCTGCGCGCATTCCAGTGTAGCGTCGGGATATAGCCACGTATATGATAACATGAGAACTGCACGAAAGTCGTCCTAGCGGCGTGACTGAAAATGATACACTTTTATGCCTGTCGATGCTGAGGTAGAATAATAGCAAATAGAATGTATTTAATCCGCCCTGATTCTGCTAGTCACTGTTGTCAATATCCCACAAAGGTGATCAGCGTTCTACACCGTCATTCTCGGGCTATGGTCATCAGATTCCAGTCCTTCAGCATGCCGGATTGACAAGTCGCGTCTGCCTTTCAGGGCATTGTTTCATGGGTCGTCCTCGAATGAGTTGTCTTGGTAGCCTAGCTAATGACATGGCTTCTATGTCCATGTGGTACCTTTGTTGACTTTTGCTGGTGAGAATACTATGCGAGGGCTCTTCCAAGGATCCCGGGGGAACAGTCCTCAGGCCCTTGCTTCTGGTGGCGTAAGGGGCCAGAACACAGATGTCTTAATCTATCGATGAAATTGAATCGGTAAAAGCTTGGATAGAGTCATGTTCACTTAAACATTCCTTGCATTCATCTGGGATGTATAAAATCTCTATGACGTGAGATCTTATCCTGAAGTTATGTATATATGCATATTAGTAAAGCCGAATGATGTAGTAAATAGCTTAGCCAGGAGTGTCAATGAAGAGACTGGTCATATATTACACAGAAGCTCAGAATGTGCGGGAGATAAATGCTCGCTCAGTGCCTGAGATGCAGTAACTTGAGAACCCAGGTTACAGGGCCTTTAGCGTTCTCTACAGATGAGAAGGAGTGGCATGTTCAAATCATGCACCTTTATCACACCTAATATATAGGGTATACCCCCCAGTTCTCTGTGGCATGTTGCAGTAATTAAAAGAGCCATGCACATCTGCTGTGGCTCTCAATTCTGTCACTGTTAGGAGTGGCAGAACTCATAAAAGAGATCTTTTGAAGCACATCTCTCCAACCTAAGGCCTTCAAGAGGAGGCTGACTGTGGGAGGATGGAGCTCCATAATCAGGTATACAAGGAATCTTACTATGCCACTAATGGAGCACAGTCAACACTATACCTGCACAGAGGAACTTGTATCTGATGGAAGACAGACATGGCGTATGATATATATTTGCTTCTTTTAATGCACTCTCCTCAGGCTTTAGTTATGCCATCCCATGAGCAGGATATAGTGTGATTTCTCCTCCTGATTTTATTCATGCTTGGGATGTTCTTCCCCTTTTAGAAGATAATCCAGCTATGCCTACAGATGCCAAGCTATGTAGCCCCATCCACACAAGGCGGATGAATCAGCCCTTGAATTGCTCACGATTCGCTCAATACCTTTAAACGAACCCGGGCAACACATCAAGCATGATTCCTGGAGATATCCATGTATTCCGAGTCAAGTTATTTCCCCGGCATCACCGAACTGATGTCTGTTGTCTGTCTCTATGTATGGCGGCTATTGTCCTGACTCGATCAGGCATGATCCCTCTCGTTAGAGCACTTTACTGCTCCCCTGCAGGCAAGTAATTTTCCAGAAACTGGGGCTCCTATTGCCTGCCACCAGTATCCTTAGTAGTACTCTCAGGTAGCAAGGACATATACTAAGAGATTCGACAATATGAATGTTACAGTTCATTTCAGGAAATACAGCTCCGACAAAGTTGAGAATAAATCCATGCCACGTGTAGGGTAGGACAGATCCAAACCCAGTACGTCCTGGAGAGAACCTCCAGTCCTGGCTACCACCATCAAACAAGCTCCTTCCCATGATCAGTCCTCACATCAGCAACGTCCATGACCTCTCCATCCCCATCCGCAAACGCCTGGTCCCCGAATAAGACCGCAATTTCCTCAAGGGTATTGTTTGCAGTCTCCACATAGTAAAAGTGGACCAGACCCGCCGAGAAGAGACAGAATCCCGCGATCACCAGGTAGAAGTACCCGTGAATCCCCGCAAAAGCATCGGGAGACACCATGCCGATAATAAAGTTAAAGATCCAGTTGCTCGTGGTAGCCAGCGCCATTCCCTTACTGCGGCCGCGCAGGGGGAAGATCTCCGCGGGTAGCAGCCATGGCATCGGGCCCCAGGTGAAGCCGTATACAATGTTATAGAGCATGACGAAGGCGTATTGACCGTTTGCTTTGACTGTGATATCCAGGTTGGCCTCGGTGAAGGCGCAGACGATGCCGAGCAGAATTGCCATGGCGAGGCCTTTGATAAGAAGTTAGCTGGTCCATATGATTCTTTAAGAAGGTACCTAGACCCACCTCCTAGAATGAGCAAGGGCTTACGCCCCCATTTGTCCGCTAACCACCATGTTACAATCGTAGCGGCTGTGTACGGAAGCGCATTCGCAGCCGTATATAGCAGAGATTTCCGATTGTCAAATCCAGCCGATGCAAGTGTGCTCGGAAGGTAGAATGAGATGATGTTGATTCCGTTCAGCTGGGCAAACATCTGGACCGTGATTCCGACGATCGTTCGTTTGCGGTATCGAGTGAACATTTCCTGTTCATGGTGTTAGCCATATTGCAACTCATCAGAGTATAACAGGATTTGCCAGGCCTTACCTTCCAACTCGACTTCCCTAGGTTGGTTTCATATATAACTGCTTCCTGGATCTCGAGAAAGACTTGCTGCACATGCTCCGCCTCCGTGTCACCTCCGGAATGCAAGTCCGCAACGGTCTGCAGACTCTCTTGCATAAATCCATTCTTCGCCAGCCAACGAGGTGTCTCGGGTAAGAAAAAGGACATGGCCAACAGGATAAACGAAAGAATGATTTGGACGATGAACGGGCCCTGCCACGACATATGGCTCGGTAAAAGGAAATTGAAAGCGTAGTCCACCCAGCACGACAACATGTATCCTGCAATCAGGAATGTATACTCGATTCCTACCATGAGACCACGGCGATGTGGGGCCGCAATCTCCGTCTGAATAATAGGCACGGTCATGGACAGAAATCCGACTCCCAATCCCTGGATGGTCCGGCCGGCAATGAACGTGGCGAAGTCAGGAGCGAATATTTGAATAAATGCGCTGAAGAAGTAGATGAAGCCGCCGATGCGCACGCACTTCTTTCGTCCGATGATGTCGCCGAGACGCCCTGCCATCAGTGCACCCAAAGCTGCTGATGCTTGTAGACATGCGACTGAAATACCCGTGATAGATGGATCCACTGCATTCGTCGTGCCGTCTGCACCACCATAGTCTTTGAAGAAGCGAGACACGAAGACTGGATTGACCAGCAAGCCGGACATGATACCTAGTGACATTAGCATTAGCACAACGCCCTGCAGTGTATTGTAGGTGGTCATACCAGAGTTGTATCCAAACAAGGCATCTCCTAGACTTCCAAAGGCGCAGGTCGCATAAAGCAACGGCGCTCCCTTGAACGGATATCTGGCAGTGACCTTCTTGGGCTTGAGCTTTCTCTCCAGCCAGCCTTGTTGCTCTGCAACCTGCGCAGCCACAGCTTGCGAGCGGCCCTTGATGGCCGCATTGTGCGCCGTGGCAGATGTTCTTCTGACACTCATGGCCTCGAGAGAAAAGAAACAGGTATTCCAAAGCGACAGATCAGTTGCTATGTGCTGAGTCAATGACAATCAGTCCCGACCAGGTGGCAGAGGCTCTATTTCTAGTTTTCTACCCCGGAGTGTGGTCCCATGGGGAAGTTAGACTTTTCTCCAGATCAAGGTGTAGGGCCGACTTGCAACTATCCCACAACGCCGTGTTCAATTCTAGCCGTTACTCCACGACCCAGTACCATCGTGGTAGTACTTGTTCAGAGAGCTCGTGTCCCTATCTCGGAACCGAACGAGTCTTCCGAGAAAAGTTCTCATCCTGGGGATGTCTAATGCAGCCAATGGTTGTAAAACCTCGACCCGCAGGCACGCTCGAGCACGGGGTGAGTCCAGACGTCAACCGCAATGATTGGTCCCATCGCTCCTCGAGGCCTACCGGTTCCGATGGACAATAAACTCTGGATGTTCAGTGGCTTCGGTTCCGTGTCAATAGAAAAAGTCAATTGGACGCGCCAAGCCCCCACTCGGTTCCGGTCACTTCGACGTCAAGCCAGGCGCACAAACCGATAAAGGCAAGGGTTACAGAAATCTTGACTGTCAATGGTGACAACATTGAAGGTTGGTGGTTGTGACTTGGGCTGGGATAACTATAGCAATAAGGTGTCCGTAGATATAGATGTCGCTTCGTTGAAATGTCTCCTCTTGACAGGATGGTTACCAAGAAAACTTCGGCTGCTCTCTACCACACGAAGCACGGAGCGATTTATCTTGGCATAGGATGCGCATTTTCCAAGACAGACTTCATGATGGAACAGTAGACGGGGACAAACGTCGAGACGTGGGTATCGGCCCGACTAGACGGACTGCATCAGAACAACATCCGCCGGAACCGATGAGCACGGAACCGGTATCGTCCTGGGGTACTGCTCCTGCCCCGGGGTAGGATACATCAGCCGAGTGATGAAGGAATTTAAAGACCGGGCAAAATCATGAAAGCATGATTTTATCAGATAAACACAAAATTCCAAGTATGACCGTCGCAACTCCGAATCAGGTTGGTGTAGTCTTGGTCGAGCCTTTTGTCCCACTAGCTCACCTCAAAGCGCTCAGGCGATAAACCAGGCCTTTGTTTTGCATCCCGGTGGTTCATTTGAATATGAGAAGCGTGCTGTACCTATACTGGAGTCAGATCGAGATGTGCTCGTTCGGGTCATAGCAACTGGTCTATGCGGGTCAGATGTGGGTGAATCACTTCCTCGTCCCCGGAGGCTGCTTACAGACATTAGCTAAAAGATGTCGGATACATAGGTACACTACTGGCAGCACGGCCGCATAGGACGATATGTCGTTGAAACCCCGATCATCTTGGGTCACGAGTCATCCGGAATTGTGGTAGAATGTGGAAGCAAATCAGGTTTCGCTGTAGGCGATCGTGTCGCCCTGGAGCCCGGCATCGCGTGCAATACCTGCCGCCATTGCCGTGCGGGCAGATACAATCTCTGCCGGGAGATGCGCTTCGCCGCCACACCTCCCTATGATGGGACACTTGCGACTTATTATCGCGTTCCAGCAGAGTGCTGCTATAAACTACCCGCACATGTCTCGTTAAGGGATGGTACCCTGGTCGAGCCGCTCAGCGTGGCTGTGCACAGTTGTCGACTCGCAGGAGATATGCAGGGAAAATCAGTCGTCGTCTTCGGAGCGGGTCCGGTCGGCTTGCTCTGTGCAGCCGTGGCGCGTGCATTTGGGGCGTCAACTGTGCTCGCTGTGGACGTCGTGCCAAGCAGACTCAGCTCTGCACTGAAATACGGGGCCACACACACATACCAGATGACATCCGAGTCTCCGGAACAGAATGCAGCAGATATTATAAAGACGGTGGAACTGGAGATAGGTGCCGATGTTGTCCTGGACGCCACCGGCGCGGAGCCTTGCATGAACTGCGGTATTCTTGTCCTCGCTTCCGGTGGCACCTTCGTTCAGGTGGGTTTGGGGAAGCCGAATCCCTCCCTTCCGGTCGGTCAGATCTGCGACAAGGAGATCGTCTTCAAAGGGAGTTTTCGATATGGTCCTGGCGATTACCAGACGGCGATTGGGCTGCTCGATTCTCGTCGGATTAGACTAGACGGTCTTGTCACTCATGAGTTTCCATTCACTCAGGCAGAAGACGCGTTTAAGAATGTTGTCAGCCGAGCAGGGATCAAGAGCGTCATCTACGGGCCTGGTGTAGACGAGCATGTAGCAAAGGCCACATTGACATAGAATCAATCTGCACCCGTTTCTTTAACTCATGCGACCTTTCCTTCTGTTTCCTAGAAATTGGTCATACGTTAGGCAGATGATCAAAGCCTATGACTCCGTTCCATTCCATGACATATCCCATAGCCAGTACAACCCGCGTTCACCTGTCCCGTAGGTTGTGGTTTCCATCGCCCCAAGAGGAACGCTGGGGTCATGCCATTCATTCGGGGCAGATTGCTGCCATGCATGATCTGATTGGAACGTGTCCTGAATGGTACCGCGAGCTTCGTGAGTGTCTCTACTCGTATACCAGTTGATGGAGGGATCATCATTGCCGGAGGGAACGACTAGAGAGAAGACCACAGTTCAGCAATTCCAGTCGTGGGGCTATTCGTCAGCAAGAATAGTCACTCACCGAATTGCACTGATGCTAAACTTTCGTTGAGGCGATGAGCCCTGCTCAGGTCTGGCCATGCTGATCGTCGCGCCGGGGCATCGAATAGTTCCAGAGTCGCGTCGAGGGGCAGTCGGAGGGTATCCTCTACGGACATTGGTGCAAAGTCTATCACAGACTGGTGACCTTCTTGCTGATTGTTTGTCGTGATTGGAGCCAGGATAGCCTCTGATTCACGGCGGAGGAGCAATGTGACCACATTCTTCAAAACCGTCGTACTCTGCTTCGATAATGCCGAGCGCTTTCCCAGAAGATCCTGCAGACGCAAGATACGAGTTATCGTCCGCTTCACGACCTGTGCCGTGTCGGAGAGTGGATCTGACAGAGCCATGACCGCCAGCACAATTGCCGCGTTGAATAGATTTATGGCCAAGAAGGCAACCAAATGACTATCCGTCGCAAGTTGAGCCAGGGCCGGTAACTCGGTCACTCGGGATGTTCTCAAGGCCGCATTCCACCAGTGTACTGGACTTGTGGCAGATGCATTCGGCGATACAGCTTCGAATGCTGGGTCTCTTTGTGCTGGCGATGCCCCGCTCGCATGACAGCTGGGAGAATCTATCCCACCGCTTCTGCTAGTAGCCTGATGATTTATCGATAAGTGATTGACTTGCCTTGCTAATAAAGGCCGGTGGAGGACAATGAGGATGTTATCGTAGGTCAAGTGCAGGGACAAGGATTGTAGGGCATGTGCCCTCGCGCAAAGCCCGCTGTCAGGCAGGAAATCCCTCTCGAGGTCTAGGACTAGATGCTCGGGTAACTCATCCCGCCATCGCTGAAGGTTTTGAGTCGCTTCTTTCACGAGCGCAAGGTATGCGTCCCCCGCTAGTTCCTCAGAAGAGCCCGACGTCCGCGAGCCGAAAATCGCCTCCAGGGCAGTGGATGCCATGAGGTAGAGACGGTTCAATTCCCTTTGATATGTGGAGTAACAGACGGTATATCCCTGCTCTGATCTTGGTGCAACAAAGTAGGGATTTTCGAAAATATCCGCTGGCATGTTGAGATTGCAGTCCTTGTCGTTGATCCCTAGTGGTCGACCATAGGTGATTGACGCGAATCGGTCCCAGGTGTAAATGGTCCACCATACGCGCTTCCTTTCTTCGATATCCTCAAAGTTGCCCCTCGAGGGTTCACGGTGCAACCCTGCCGCCTGGGATATCTTGATAGTCGCACCAAGTAAAGAGAAGGAGAGATTGGGACGCCCGTGATAGACGTGGTACGATCCAAAAAGGATGCAAATCTGGGCTGCTGTGACAGAAGGTTGGTCCATCAACTCAACAATGTGCGACTCAACAATCTTTAAGAGGTCTGCACTCAATTGTTGCCAATCTCCATTGTCGGTCAAATCAGTGGTCCTCCTCTGTGACCGATACCACGCTCCCATGCCCAGTACGACTGCAAGGAGCAGCAAGAATGATTTCTGGGAGGGATAGGCAAGCCCATCGGCGATGGAGGAAAGTTTCCTGCGAAAGGTGGGTTCATATATGGCGAGAGAGAACCAATGGACTGCATCAAAGTAGTCCTCAAGCAACGAATACATCACCTCCGTCGGCGGTAAATTCTGACCGAGTATCGAAGAAATGGGAAGCCGTTGACCGGTAGTTCCTGTGCGCCGCTTGGCAACGCTGGTGCTCGCTCGGTAGCCTGGAATGGCAGACGTGGCTTGCTCATCGATATGCTGCCTACCAAGCTCACATATTTTTTGAACGATTCCCATGGTGGATTCCGCTTCGCCATAGTCAATTGCCGGATGTGTAGCACGACCATCTGTAGATACACGGCTCTCATTGTTACTGGCCTCCACTGAAGCCTCATTGCTGGGGTCATTGAGGCTTTCTGTGGTGTGGTCAGCGGCAACTGTTGACGCGGTTCTCTGTCGCTGACGACTTCTCAAAATTCTCTTTGAACTGTTAATCGTTAGTGTAATCGAGGAGAACGAGAGATTTTACTCGACAATGATCAAGTCCCCTAGCGACTTACTTTCGAGTGCTATCCTTGCGAGTCTGACTAGCAAGAAGTGGTTGGCAATCCACTTTTGCTCGTGCACAAAGGGAGCAAGGTCGGAAGGGATCACACTGCAGACCAAGACAAGCAGAAGCAACAACGTCAGTGGTCTCTCAAGAAAGAGGATCGCAAATGGGCTGATGGGCATCCATACCCGAGTTTTGTGGCGGCGGCATCTCTCGCACGCACTGCTGACTCGCGTCGGCAATGGTGAACGAGTGTAATTCGAGTATCTACCAGACTCTAAACGATATTCTGCGCTGAGCCGGTCTGATGGATGTTCAGACATGATTTGAATCTGGAAATGAGGAACGCCGAAGCCGGTAGCGGACCGCAGCAGGAAGAGTAAACAGGATCCGGCGGAAATTCGCACGTTTTTCCCCAGTTTGTTGTTCTCCGCACCATGTGGGAGCCTGAGGCATGGGCACCGGTACTCATCCCGGTCATGTGACTCTTCCAGACTTGGAGTATATCTTTCGACATTGGAAAGCCATGACTTTTGACACAACATAACAGTGCAGGCAGTCCTTGCTTCAGATCACAGAGTGAAGAGAAGAGTAGTCAGTTTTGGCTTGAGTTCAACAAAAGTCTATCCTGAAATCGCTACATATAAAGTCTTCTGACGTGCACCTAAGCAGCTAGATAAAGTGGCGCAGATGTGGAAGTTATGACAAGCCAGAATAAATAATAGGAAGAACATTGCCAAAAAAAAAAAAAAAAAAAGCGTTCAGTCTGCATCAGCTATTCCTTTATATTTAACATTGAGGTAAGGTTCGAACTGCAAGTGATACATGATCAAACTGTCTCACCCATGCTTTGCTCTTCAGCTAGATGTGAATTGAAGTTTAACAGAACTAGACCATAGACATACTGTACGGGCATGATATCAGGATCAATTAATCTAACCATTCTGAGTGTAGCAGAGAAGGGCCAGATGCCAATTATTAATACTAAATGAGCAGCTTGCGACACGCATCTATGGAAGTGATGGCACAGCTGATGTGATAATTCAAGAAGTCCACCTGTCTGACCTTACGATCAAAATTCGCCTCAGCAGTGTCTGAAAAGAGGATACTTGTTTGTTTACAACACACGACACCTTGCTCACTCCCTCATCACACACCCAATAGTTTCGTCTTTTCTTCCAATTCTCATTCCCAGCGTTGAGGTTCTACTTAAACGCTTTGATCATGGATCTTTTGTCATTACTAATCGAGCTCCTGCTGGAGATAGCCAAACACCTCCAGAATCAAGCATGGCTTAACGCGTTCGCCCGCACAAACCGATATATCTTCAGCATCATAACCCCATACATCCACCGATACAACGCAGACTACGAGCAACACACGGCTCTTGCCTTTCGTGCTTGCCATGGTCTTGAAAATGTCGTCAGACGATCACTGGCGGCAAAGCCAGGCGACATCAACGCGGAAATCGGCTCGATCATACCGATTTGCGACGAACCATTGCACACGCCCCTTTGCTACGCGCTAGAACATGAACAAACGCGAGTGATCGAGCTCCTCCTCGATGAGTATGGTGCCGATATTGAACAACACTACTGCAGACCGATAACGCCACTGGCCCGGGTCGCAAGTCTGGGAAAGCTGGAATTGATCCAACTACTCGTCAGCAAAGGTGCAAATATCCACGTGGAGGACGAAATGAGACGGACACCGCTTCTTGATGCTGCTTGGTCGGGTGATGCGGGATGTATGGCGTTTCTTATCCAAAAGGCGCTGATGTCCATCACACGGCACCCGGTGATGCCCCTGATGAAGCAATCTCCTGTCTTCATTATATGGTGATACGTGGTAACATGGAAGGAGTCAAGCTCCTGGTGGATCTCGGTGTCGATCTAGACACGAAGTCGATTCGGGAAATGACGCCCATGAAATTCGCCGTGGGAGGTGGCCATTTGGACATCGCCTCGTACTTGCTTGCGCGCGGGGCTAAAGTTCCACGAGATCGAGACTTCTTCGTTTCCTGTGCCCACCGAGGATACCTTGAGGGCCTTAATCTGGTCTTGGATCAGGGCGTTTCAATAGACGACGAAGACTCTATAGCCCTCCGCTGCGCGGCGGCGAACGGGCATGTCGAGGCTGTCCGTGTGTTGCTGGATCGAGGTGCCAGTCGGTAATGGGCACCGCCGCGTTTTGGAGATGCTTCTGGATCACGTTGATCAATCTGGCTGCGACCGGACGATGAGCCATGAGAATGCATTCCAGGTTGCGATGCAGAATCGAAACTGGGACTGTGCGAAGGAACTCTTGAACAAGCGTGCTGGAACAAATATCAACATTGACGATGAAATGCCCCTATCTTACGCTGCAAGGCTTGGCCAGGATGAAATAGCAAGACTTCTACTTGAAAAAGGCGCGGGTCAAGTAGGGACTGGCAACGATCCGACTCTGCTGTTTTGGATCGTCAGGAACTTGAGCATCGAGGTGCTCAGGAAACTTCTCGAGTTGGGCCTCGACCCCAATGCATACTCGGAAGCCCTCCAACGGGGTGACCCCTCTATTCGAAAACGTTCTCGGAAGGGCTGGTTACTACCCCCTCTGGCATGCGCCATGAGCCAACCTTTTTTCGACAAGGCGGAGCTTTTGATAGACCATGGAGCCGATCCACGCCCCGTCCACCGAGGAAAACAGCACATTACTTTGGTCAAGGCCACTCGATCAAGTAAGTGCTCTTTGGTTGCCAAGATGCTTGATCGGGGCTTCGATGTCAATGAGAAGAGCGACACTGGCGAGACACCCCTTTCGGTAGCTGTGACCGCTGGCAACGTGGAAGTCGTCGAGTTTCTCCTCCGTCACGGGGCGGAACCCAACATGCGCATAGGATCCTTTCCGTCTGTTCTGGCATTGGCCATCGGAAAGGGACACGTTGAAGTAGCCGATGTTCTCCGAAAGCACGGTGCGATGGAAGAGTGCGACGATATGCATGTTGATGATGAGGAGGACTGTCTGGCTAGTTGGTCGAATTGCTGTCGTCGGAGTGATTCCAGTGCGTCATACATTCGCCTTGCCTTTGCTTGTAGTCAGAGACGGCTAGTACATAGAAACGCCTCAGCTCAGTATGTAAACAGATGTCGATGTCCACCATGCAATCTCTTTAGGAACTAGGATCTCTTTCACAGACTTACTGTGCGGAAATGCCTTGATCCACTTCAATCAAGTCATGTTATTTGGACGTCATCCGAAATGGCTAATTAGCTATTACTTCCTCGCGACATATGCAATTATCTGGGACCTCTCGCTCCTGACACTTCCTCTACCATTCTCCCCCAGACACTAGGGCCTCAGATAGCCAGCCATTTCGGTATACTGGAATAGGCCTGTCGGGCCATATATCCTTCAGCGGAAGTCGGCCCGTTGATATCAAGTCGTACAATTTCCTAATTGCAAATTGATAGATCAAAGCCCAGTAAATGTTACTGATGCGCCTAAAACGATGAACCATGCCAGGAAGAGCCAACTACTATAGAGCACAGGTTATTAAGATTATACATTCGATATACTCTAATTCTCGGGCACGAACCAAGTCCAGTAGACACTGCATTGAGATTCTAAACCGTTTCCTCGACGAAACGGTCTCTTTCCAGCCTTCTACCAAAGCGAAACAGCGGCCACCTTCCCAGGCTCCTTGTACGTCCCACCCACCGGAGCCATCAGTCCCCCATTAGTGCCAACATACAACGTCTGTCCATCTCTATCCAGCACACAGCACGTTGGCCCAGGTAGCACAGTCGAGTTCTTCCCTCCAGCAACATCCACAATCTCGCCCTCAGGCGTATACATAACAATCGTATTCTCCGGATTCGTCGCAAAGTACGCCGTCCCATCGTCGGCAATATCAAAATTATCCGGGGTGATCTCAGTCGTAATCAACTCGAACGGCCCGACCGCGTTCGCCACCTCGTCGATCATCACCCGGCGATATTCCTTCTTCGTGACGCTCACGTAGTGCAGATACTCCCCAACCACGTGGATCCCATTGACACCCATAGGCGGCGCATTCGGCGCAGGCAGCATCGACTCATCCTGCATCGCAACCGCATACTCCCCGGAATCCAAGTCCACCCTCCAGATCATCCCCTCGGGACTATCCGCAATGAGCAAGTACCGCGCCTCACGGCCGGGCCTGTACAGCGTCGAAGCACCCAGCGCCTTGGCTTCGGGGATGTCAACAATCTTGGTGACTGCACTGGGTGTATTCCCGTTGAGGCTGAACCACATATTAGCCGGCACCTCGAGGTCATCATAGTTGCCGTCATTGTTGAAGTCGAGTGCCCAGACGGCGAAGGACCCCTGCTCGGCCGCGAAGTTCTTGAGGTCGAATTTCCCGGCTACCACGGCGAAGACGTCGTAGTCGACCTCGGTGATGCCGAAGACGCTGGTAATTTCGCTGCCTTGCTCTGCAAACGAGTAGGCCAGGGAGCCGGAGCCTGTCTGGGGGTCCACGGACCAGACTTCTGGGACGTCGATGCGGGTGAGCAGGAGGGTGCCGTCCTGGCGGACGACCACATTGTCGATGAAGGAGCCGTTTTCCGGGAACTGGAAGATGTCGCGGACGGTAGGGTGGTCCTCGCTGTTGCTTGTGTGCTTGGTGTGAGTTTGAGCGAAGTTGGGGGGCTGGATCGCGAGGCTGAATGTCGCGAGGGACACGAGGGTGAGTCCCTGAGTGAGATACATGATGCAGACTATGAAGAGTGCTGGCGACGAAGGAAGAGGGGGACGGATTGAGAATATGGAGAATGTATATAAGTAGCAACACGATCAAAACATTGGGTAGATCACTGCTGGATGGGAAAGCCCCTTGCATTCCAGACCGCAATTATGCGGAGGGCACACTGGGCCGATGACCAACCCTGCATTCCTCAGACACAACGATCGAAATCGATTCAAATTAGCCCATTGGATATTATGCAAGGCACAATGACGACTGGGCAAGTTCTCCAGTGAAGCCTTGTAGCAAGATCAGGTTCGCATTGCGGCAGCAAACCATGACATGAGAGGTCTTGCACATATCACCGCCGTCGGTATTCTGTCACCGATCAGCCCACCAAAAGACCTTGCCAAAAATCCATGACAGCGTGATTCCAGATTTGGCGTTATTCGAGTCGCCAAAGACTAGGCACTTGATGTTATTTACGTCCGGCGCTGATGCTCGGGTGATTGATCTAGGGAGTGATTGCGAGATTCGGGGTCTTGACATGAATAGGTCTTTTTAGTATACAATTAATGGATTAAATACAAAGGTTGAGACACGAACGGAACACTCTCTTGGCAGCCTACTCACAGGCCCGTAGATTTTCTAGAGACGAGTCTAGCAAGAAGCGCCAGAAGGAACATTCTTGCACTTGCTGCTCTTCTTGCCGCCGGAGATGCTGTTGCCAGACCAGGTCCAGTTGGTGCAGCTGCCGGATCCACAGAGGATGTACGCATCAGTGGCGGAGCTGCTCACGGTACCGGTGACCTTCTCAAAGGTGATGTCGGAGACCTTGACGCCGTTGGTGGGATTGCCAGTGGGGCTGCCGTTCTCGTAGTCCTGCTGCACGACAATACCGTACTTGCTGATACCCTTGAGGGTGATGTCCTCGAACTTGACGCCGGTGACGGAGCCAGTGGCGCCGTAGACGGTCTTGATACGAGCACCGTTCTGGGAGTTGATGACCTGGGAGTTGGAGATGGTGACATCGTTGACGGTGTTGTCGCTGCGGCCGCCGACGGAGCCGATGGAGAGACCATGGCCACCATTGCAGTAGCCGTTGGTGAAGGTGATGTGCTCCCCAGAGTTGATGGCCAGGCAGTCATCCTGGTTGTAGACGGTGGCGCCGTCGATGGTGATGTAGGTGCTGGAGCCGATGTCGAAGGCATCGGTGTTGTGGCCCAAGCTGGTACCGGCGGAGTTATCGATCAGCACGTCGGTGATGGTGAGGTGGTCAGACTGGATGCTGAAGCCCTGGACGGGGGTGTTGTAGATCTTCAGACCGCTGATGTTGGACTGGTTCAGCTTGTGGGCGGCGAAGAACTTGGGCTTCTTCTTGCCACCGTTGCTTCCCTTGCCGTCCCACCAACGAGCACCACCACAGTCAATCTTAGCACCGGAGTTCTGCTTGACGGTGATGCTGGTTCCGGACATGGAGATCAGGGGGCCGGTCCATTCCTTGTAGCCGAAGGAGGTGGTACCATCGAAGATGACCTTTGTCAACGTTAGCCGACGGCAGTCAACATACCAATCAAGGAAGACTTACAGTGGCACCGGTCTTCAGGCCAGTCAGGTCCAGAGTCTCACCGGCGGGGACGGCGATGTTGCTCAGGGTTATGGTGGAGCAGGAGGCCTTGCCGGACTTGGCCGCAGCAGCAGAGGTGAAGGTGCAAGAGCCACGAGTCTCGAGATCAGCGGCAGGAGCAGCAGCGACCAGCGCAGCGCCCATGGTCGCGGCCACGAGGGAGGATTGGAAGAAATGCATCGTGAGAGAGCGGAAGTAGAGTGGTTGGACTGTGTTTAGAAAGATCGAACAAGGTTCTGGTCAACAGAATACCCTAAAAAGTGGTAGATAAATAGAATAAGAAAGACAAAAGGAGCGCTGATGAGGACAGAAAAGTATTCATTGTGAGGATTTCTGAAGGTTTATATGTGTCTATCTGCTATCTATACAGGGTGCGACCGAGAACAGGGGCATCCTTCGAACGGTTCAAACCGAAAGTGAAAGAGAATGATGCTGAAGAAGACAACCTAAATTGCGGTCTGACCAATCCAGGGTGAGACTGATCAGATTGGATGCTCCATGCTGTTGGAGATTGAATCATGAAATCCCTATATTAACACGCCGGCACCGAAAGGGATTAGAAATCTCCACTTGGGCCCGAAAGCTTCGTCGGAAATTCCACAAATCCGGAATCTCGCCGAGACATTTAGCAGTTCTCGGCCTGCCTCCAAGCATGTTAGAGACTCTTTCTGGCCTCGGGTTGTTTGAGAATGTCTTAGAGCCTCGACCGATCGAGGATTGAGGTTATCTTTCCAGGCCTAGCACTGGGTTCTTTCAGCCATTGGCGCCACAGGTGTTGCAGGTTGATAGTCTCACCAACATGTGTTCATTAAAAATCAAATATGGCTCTTCGTATTCGTCTGGCAGTCCGAGCCGACATTGCACCGCTACTAATGTCGCATGATGTTTGAGGGCGAAGTGAATGATAGGTGGATTATATCATCGATTACTTCCGTCTATTCCAGTTTATGGCAGTGATCTATCTACCCTGAATTCCCCATACTGCGATTCAAGAAATAGCCCTGCATCCTTAGCTTTCTTAGCAGACTTAGATCTCTTCACATATTGTGATTGGTCCATTGTCATTCGGTGATATGAAGCCGACAGCTCTGATACCGGAGTTCTCAATGGAAGTCAGAAAGCAATAGTTACGGAGATAATCTTCTGACTCCTCAATGTGATCTTTCTCTCCTTGAAATCATTTCTTTCCGATGGCCTCTATCTTCTGAACAAGGCATTGACGTACTAGACCGATGGACAGACCACAATATCGTCAACAGCAAAGGGCTAGGTCCCCCTCATGCAGGGCTTCAGGGTCCATTCATCCGTCCAATCATGACCATCATTCCTCTTAATTCCGGATAAATGGCCCCTACATTCCCCTCTTCAGGATGTGCATATATTGTGTACTGCGTTGACTTCCTAGACTCAACGCATGTCTCACTTATTCTGCGCTTCCGCATCCTCACGACCTCAACTCGTGGAAAATCTTGTCAGAACACTTCCAATAGTCTGTATGCTCTCCCCATGTTTCTCCAGGTTCGTTCCTGGACCTGCATGAGAAGGTGTTATTGGAGGTCAAATCTGGGGACATAGTGGACTTCTTCTGCGGTGATGCATGGAATGCATCAACTGCCAGTATGCGATTCAATATACCGCTTGTATTTCCATAATAGTAGCCATGCTTACTCAGTGGTTAATCCACCAACAAGAACGAATATGTAAAACACCCATCCACCAACTGTGGGACGATCCTTGAATTGAGGGGTCAATGTGGATGCAGGTCAATAAAGTCGACTCGAATACATGACTCGATAGTGCTTCGAACAGGCAACAGGATTCCGGCTCGGGCCGGAAGTTCGGCATGCAGCATCTCCTTCTCATTCTGTTCTGTAATCATCTCCGTTCATGAATCTAATTCCCATTCTCCTTACTCTCCCAGTGCACAGATTACTTCTCAGCCACCATCGCCTTCACCGCCATCTCACACCGGTGACGATTCGCAAACACCACAGCCGCCAACCCGACAATCCACCACGAGAACATAATAGGCAGCGCACGATACAGCTGGTTCTCGCAGCCGTCGCTCCAGATCTGCACGAGGACTTGGTACAGCTCGTGCGACGGAAGCGCGTACCCCCAGCGGAAGAAACCCGGGTTCAACTCGAATGGACTGATGGTGCTGGCGACGTTGATGATCGCCCACGTCAGGATACAGAACGGGAGAAACTCCATGGGCACGAACGCGGTGACGACCTCCACAATGAGAAAGTTGATGTGCATGTACAGCCATATCGCCATCCAGCAGAGCACGAACTGGTTGCTGTTCACGTCCCAGTATTCCCGAAAGGCCCAGGTGTACCCGGTCTGACACAGAGAGGCGATGAAGGTATAGGCGAGGGAGAGGCACATGCGCAGCAGACCGTTGCTGAGGGGGCTGAGCTTCGTCAGGACGTGGAATTTAGCCGAGATACCGTTCAGCGCCATCATGAAGAAGAACTGCTGGATGATCGGCATCACTATGGAGACGGTGTTGTACAACACGCGCGGGCCCTGCTCGGTCGTCTTAATGTTGATCTCCGTGGCTTGTATGGGGTTGAGGAAGGCCTGGAGACTTGCTGCGTTGGTTGATAGTGGAGCTGATGCTGCGACGTTCGACCCGTTGCGGGCATAGTATGCCGACCTTGCCGCTCCCACCAGAGTGAGGATGTTGGAGTAGACTGCACTCTGTGCGAAGGCTGGGTATCTGGCTCCGTTCCAGACATAAGTGAGCGTGTTTCCGATGTCCGTTCCACTGGCTAGCGCCGATGATAGGTTTCTCGACGCATTGGGAACCGAGTACACGGCGCCCCAGTAGTTGCCCTTGCAGACGGCTTTTCTGACATCGGCAGGATCGGGATAGTCCGATGCAGGCGACTGCTCCAGAGTAGGAAAGCCGGGACTCTGTAACATGCCGTACGCATCAAGAACTGACTGACCAATAAGTCCTCCGTCGTAGTCGACATACAGGATGTTGAGATTGTGGATGCGGCTTGTATCTTGGTACTGTGTCGCATAGAGATATGACATGTTTCCAAGGAATAAAAGCTGTAGGAGGAGAAAGCTCATGCCAATAGCAATCAGGCAGCCTTTGCGCATCTCCTTCCAGGAGCCGCCTTGGGCCGAAGACGAAGTTGAATATTCTGCCATTGCGACTAGATGGCGTATGTTACACTCTCATTGTGAGCGCGGTGCTACCACTTTATAAGGCCCCTGAGTATGTGCTCAATCCTAGGAACGTTTCTTGGATTCGGCGTCGCAGCATTGATCGCATGCCGAGCCCGTAAACTCCGTACTCACTTACAGAGCGATGTGAGCATCGCCTTCAAAAGGCCGATAGAATCCACAATCGGCTAACGGATCTGATTGTTATATCCAGTGACCCTTTGCAGTAAAGTTACTCCCTAGTCCCTATGGCCAGACTAATCAGAGGGTTCGAAGTCATGACTCAGCGGAAATACATCAACACCCCGATCTCCGACACTGTGTATAGCCATCGTTGTGTTCATTCTGCCAGAGCTACAGCCTCATTTTCTGTCTAGGAAATTAAAACGATCTTTGGGAAGTTATGGATGTGCGCCGCTATTTTTGGCGATTAGAATGTCTGCGTTAGTCTGAAACCCACTGCTGTTGTCGGGTCTATTGGCAATATATATCCTGATGGCGGTCTCTATCTCCATCCATCGACCACACAATACTTAGTGTAGAACCACAGAGTCTTTGATTATTCAAATCAAGTCAAAGGTCACAATGTAAGCCCCTGGACCACGATAACGTTGCATCGCTCGATAAACCTCACTACCTCTTCCTTATCATGCCATGCATCATTGTATGCCGCACTCAGCGTCAACTCCCCCTTCCAGGTCCCCAGGAACAGGCCGAGACCCGTCCCTAGTTCCTCACCGGTCACCCACGGCGTTGCCAGCTCGAATGCCCCATGCGACGGGCTGATCACATTGTCCACCACACCCAAGCCGGAGATTGAAACCGACGGCGATTGATTCGGTTCTGGGACTGGGGGCGTGGCGTCGTCAGGCGGGTAGGGGATGGTGTTGCTGGCGAACCACGAGGGTATCATCTGGATATGATCTTTGTCCTTCCGAATCCCCAGGTAGAACTCCCTGACAGTCTTTGTGATCCTTAGAAACTCCTCCCTGTTCACCTCTGCCGCGCTCGAGCTGTCAGTTATACTCGGAACCGTGGTATCAACAATGAGCAGCCTGCATGAAACAGAGTGGTAGACCGCCGCTGCATGGAGAGAAGTATCGTACGGGCTCAAGCAATTCCCGCGCTCGTTGATCAGGCTGTAGTTGACATATCTCACTAGGCGTTCGCTATCCCGCCGATCCTGAAGATCCCGCACCGCCATCGCAATCGCTGCATGGTATGCATGCGTTACACTCAGGCCTAGCCGTCGACAGGCGCTGAGAATCGCCGTGGTTTGCTGGATGGGAAGAGTGATCGCAAGCCTCTGATGCTTTCCCGGTAGGCGTTCTCCCTTCCTGAAGGGGACGCTGGCAACTCCTATACGATCGTGCTTCATGAAGGCGTTGTATGCCATGGTCGACTCGAATCTTTCCCTTTGCTCGGGAGACATGCTTGGCTGCAGCGCCGCAGCTACACGGAACGGGGGACTCAAATTTGCGTATTCCGTACCAAAACGAGGAAGAGGATAATCTGACGCTCGCTCGTAGGCTCTGGACGCGTGCGCAAACAGATTATCGAATAACATCAAAGTCCCAACGCCGTCGATGATGTCGTGACGGGCACGGAGCACAAGATCACCCTGGAGTGGTCCTTCACCGCGAGGAGATGACCAGATCAGAAAGAGAGTCGGTAGCTTAGGCACTGGAGGATCTGAATTACACCAGTCGAGCCCGGAAGTACCGTCTGACACGGTGGAAAAGGTTATCTCCACCCAGGACTGAAGGGAATCCTGCCCGGCGGGAGATTCATATATCTTTTTGCAGCGCTGGCGTTCGCAGTCCCATTCTACCCACGAAGCAATGGTCGGGTGGTCAAAACGCAGATGCACCCATGCCTTCCGCAGGGCATGTTCAACTTTTCTGGCTGTTTCCTGCTTGCAAACACTATCATCTGCCTTGACAGAGAATGGGACGAACCCCGTGATGGTGAAGAAGTTCCGCCCGCTGCCTTGATACGCTTTCGCCAGGGAGGTGTAAAACTGCTCGACCTCGTCGATGCCACGCTCCCAATGACCGGGACTTACTTGTTGCCATTGAAGATCTGTTTGTTGGGACATTTTCGATGCGGACGCGCAATTACAAAGCGCACCGGAAGTCGACACGGTACATGAGGGTGCTGGATCTGGGGTTCTCATATAATATATGACTGGGCTGAGTAGAAGCGTCGGGAAACGGCCCGAAATACCGCCTGAGCGAGTATAAGAAAGAAGAAGAAGAAGAAGAAGTCATTGTTGAACCCCAACCGGGACGCAGGTTGTGACTTGTGAGCTGTTATCGCGACGGGATAACCTCGGCGATTTGGCGAATTTCCCAATCGGGTAAAATATCCAGCAGACAAATGGCACGGTAGTATGGACCAGCATAAGCATTTGCCATTTGCCATAAGATCAAGATGAGACCTACCTGGTCGATCTGAAATGAGATATGATAGCTCGGTCAGGGAAAAGATATTGTCTGAAGTGTTGCATGTCAGTGTCCTAGACGCCACAATAAACAACATTCTAAAGCGTAAAACTGTTAAGTCATCTTAACCGTGCATAGTTAATAGCCACTTGACAAGCCATAGATAGTGACTAGTAGTTTATGAGGCTCCTTTCCCCTTTCCGACTTTCCTCTCTTCCAAACCGAAAATTCCCACACTCGGTTCGAGTCAACAGTGCCCATGAACGACCAAATGGATTCGTACATCAAATGGAGAGAGAGGGATAGGCTGTATGTTTATTACGCCAGTCATGAAAAATAAAAGAGATCAAAAAACCGCTAACGAGCGTACAACACAGGCCCGATACCCCACAGTTGGTTCTGGAGCTAGGCGGCAGCCCGTCAGTCTGGACGGAGTCTCGGAACCAAAACTATTCTGTTTCAGCTTCTCTTCGCAGGGTTCTAAGCGATGAGCCAGATAATGGCTATAGCGAATCAGAAAGAGAGGAATAACACCAAAGACATCAACCAACCATTCTGGCTGCGCTGGTCCCCTATAATCGATCCTAGCCGGGGATAATTTATTCTCTTATGTCATAATCCAGAGAGCAGCAGCCTCCAGAGAGTCGGTATTGAGGAGCAATCTAGATATACACCGGACCCGAGAACCCAGCAGTTTCCGAACGAGCCGCCATCATTCTATACAGCGGAGGCAAAGATAACTATGACCGCTGCAAAGTTACCCATCAATTGTCTTTTCCCGATACCTGGCAAAAGCTCTTACAGCCAGGTTATACCTATAGCCTTCTCTGGACTGGGCAAGAGATTGCAAACTGGGATTGGGGCACGCAGCTGGAGGTGGGAAATAAGCCCAAGTGGCCACCGGTCTTGGTTCC
Source organism: Aspergillus thermomutatus (assembly GCF_002237265.1). NCBI lineage: Eukaryota > Fungi > Ascomycota > Eurotiomycetes > Eurotiales > Aspergillaceae > Aspergillus > Aspergillus thermomutatus. The sequence continues at coordinate 96,680 of NW_020798109.1, read as the reverse complement.
GGGGGGTGCACATATCACATTCACAGTGAACGAAGGGGAGCGGCCTCCTATTCCGCGGCCTACAACACCACCGCCTATCAGCCCAAGTGAAAGAGTGTAAGTCCTCCTTTTAAAATAGTAGAGACTTCCTCTGCTAATCAATATAACAGTCCAGGGGCACCAGTTCTTAGTCTAGAGCTGAGCTGTAGCCCAACAATGCCTCTGACAGGGAGTCTGGAGATCTCTATCAGAGTGATATACCACGGTCTACCGGACAACAATAACAACATAACCGGGGATGAAGAACTCCGACCAATCACTTTCCACACCTATGCATTCAAACCGGTAGATGGCCAATTCCGCGTCTATCGCCATCGCTGTCGAGATCAATCTAGTCTAGAGACAGAGGAGGAATGGGAGACATTTGAGGGCGACGGCTATCGACATCAGTTTTGGGACAATCCCGATAAGCTGATAAATGTGTCCGAGAACCCAGATGGTCAGTTCCCGACCCTCTTCCCTGGGGAATCCTGGTCAGACTCCTGGACAATGACGGCGGACGGGGACGGACTACCCGATGACCTGAAACCCGGCGAGCGGCTCCGATACCAGTTCAAGGGAAATACACTGGACTGGTGGAGGCTCACGCCCAGACCATCGTAACGCTGCCTGGCTCGGGGGTGGAACCGATTTCGAACCCTAAGGATAATGAAGGCCGGCCGAGAGTGGTCGTACCGGCGTCAAACATTGTGGAGTGGACGGTGGTTGGTGATTGAACGGTTCCTGTTTGTATTCTGCCCCTGTGCGCTCTTATTCTAGCGAGTAGCGCTATTATAATGTCAACTCCAGGAGGGTCTGGAGGGTAGTACCTGCTTTCTTTGCCACCGAAGTCAGTTAATGACTGGTATAGACTGGGATAGCGCAGCAGGTGCGTCGACAACCCTTGAACATGGGGAGTCTTCACATCTGATCGTATGCAAATCCGTAGCAAATCATTGGGACTTGGGGAGGAAAATTCTTTGGAGCAGGGCTCTAGCAGGCATTCTTCGCCCCTTTGACCCTGGCACTGTCTCCATTTTTGAACTGATGGGCGCACTGACCGCCTGTATTGTTAGGTCATCTTGCCGTGGATGGGAATAAGATGTGCGCAACAACATTTGCATTGTAGAGAAGCTATAACATTGAAGAGAATTAGGGATCGAATACAAAAACCCAAATAGAGGAAGAAGATGAAAAGGAGAAGTAAAGTGACCCTTCATTGTCGTTTCACGAGCATCCGCATCCGCATCCATCAACCTCCGTCTTCATCCAACTACAAGCACTGAGAATAGTACGCGTTCTGCACCTGGCAGGTATAGGGTGAGGCACACGTAGTCGGGCCGGTCCAGCCCTGGCCACCACACTGGCCATAGTGCTGCGCCACAGCAGTCGAGGTGCTCGTCGCAGTGGTGGTGGTCTTGGTCGAGGTGGTCGAGGTCTTAGTAGATGTGGTTGAAGTCGAGGTCGAGCTGGAGCTTCCAGAGCTGGAACCGCTGCTGAAAGTCGATCCGATCGGGCCAACCTTGATGTTCGAATAGATCACATAGGAATCGGGACTCTCGGATTCAATGGTGGCGGGGACACCGGAGTCGGTCGAGCAGGTGCCACGGGCAGCACCGGGAGTCGACGAAGACGCATTGGTGGGATAGGTGCTATCGAGCCAGAGCATGTCGGCGTAGTAGTCGTCCCAGAGCGACATGACCAGTACCATGCCGGTGGACATGGCCTCGGACATGGCGGACAAGCCGCCGTGCTTAGCAAAAGTACCCGGTCCGTCGAAGACGGTGTTCTCGGCCGTGCAGTAGTCGGCGTTGATGGCGTTGCCGCTGATACCGCTGATGTCGGAGTTGGGCTGGGCGTAGGTGACGCCGTTCTGGATGTAGTAGCGGCGGATTTCGGACAGCGTACCGGTATCTGTGCCATCGTCCGTAATGAATTGCGTCACGACGGTGAAGGGCGAGTTGGTATCGATTGTCTTGCCGGGGCCGTAGAAGGTGGTGTTGCCCATGCGGTAGGGGTTGAAGTCGCAACCATCTGGGTCGCAGGTGCCGGCGTACCGGTCACTGCTGTATGTGCCGCCGCAGGCATCACCAGTGCACATGGTGTTGGTGGCGGTATCACATGGATGGGGGGTCAGAGCCTGAGAGATACTGTTAGATTCCCAGATATCCAGCTCAGCACAGCAAGATCCATGGTTGCCCAATCCAGTGTTTTTGTTGTTGGACGACGGGGTCCAGCCTTCCACGTTGGCCTGGCCTTGGATAAACTTGAGATCACGCGGACATTGGGAATCGCAATATCCCACGCCGTATTGGGCGCCGGCCTTGTTGTTGGCGTATTTGGAGACACCGCCATCCTCATCCATGGTCACAAAGTAGAGGGCCCCGTTCAAGCCACAGGGGAGGTTGGACACGTCCACGTCAAAGGTGAACTCCTGATTCAGCAGTTTGAACATCTGGTAATGCGTACTATCTGCCAGCATGTAAAGACGGGAGCCAACATTGGCGCCATTGGAGTTCTCCGTCACGAAGTTGAGGCGAAGCTGGCTGCCGCTGGTGGTGACACCGTAGGTCGATTCATAGTCGGCTCCGTCAACGGCACATTCAGTGGCGCAGGCCGCGTCGGTATCGCAGATGGAGGTGTCCCAAGTGTTGCCGGTATAGCAGTTGGTGGTGCTGCCAACCTGGTGGACCCATCGCCAGTTCGCATCCATAACCACGGAGCCCTGGTTGGTGGTGCAACTTCCACTGCTGGTGCATGTTTCCCATGTCATCGAGGGATGGGTCTCAGTGGTGTATGTGCCGACCTGCTGCGCCTGCGCACGAGAGGACAGCAAGGCAGAGAAGATCAATGCATTCTTGTAGATTCGGTAGGAAATTGCGGAGGCCATTTTGATGCTTTAGTGATGTTCTTTGACACTCTGAGTTGACAGACATTCCACGGCAAGCTCTGGACCATCCTTTTATATCCTGATCCCTTCTTCCTGCTCTCAAAACTGAGAAGATATCTATTGAGACGGCTAACAGGACCGCTGATCCGTTGTAACAATGGCTGTAGCCGCTGCTCCTGAGGCTATCGCCGTGGTGGAAGCGGTTAGATGTCTATACTGCCTCTATCTGCCTCTAGTAGAAACGTCCTATCGTCTCGCTACTGATCAATTCATGCAGGTCAGGACTCACTGCACTCCTGCCCTTGTCGTAACAGGCAAGTGACGGGAATCCGGGGCGACATCCTGGGGTAATTCTCCACAGCCTAAATAGTTTCGCTCAAAAACTGATTCGATCTGGAAGGGCTCATTATAATTCGTGCAAAAACGGGCGACATCTGTTTATGAATTTGTCAGACAATATCCAGGGCGCGTTGTTGCTCTTTTCAATTTGATAGAACCATGCTCAGGCGGCGAATCCCCCTCCGTGGGTGTCATCTCTGCAGGTGTCCTCCGTATTTGAAGGGGATCCGAGCAGTAAGGCACATTCCCAAGTGGCTGTGTGGAGTCCCTTTTGTCAGTTGAATTCGCACGTCTGGGGTAGGATAGATTAAGCTGATATTGCTGTCTGCACGGATGACGCGGCCCCATGCTCGGCTAATCGAGGAGGCGTCTCATCTCCGGCCGGTGCGGCAGTTTGTAATTCTGCAGGAGTGGCGCTTGTCATTCTCCATCTATCAGATTTATGATCTGGTATATGTGGCATAGAAGTAGTGACTACAGGCCGGATTTGCTGCTTGTCCTCGATATTCAACACCACAGTGCACGCAATGTTGTTGACTGTAGTATTCAACCTTGCAAGAAAACGATCATTAATTGGATCAGCACAAGTAGCGGTACTCGCCCGAGCCAAGTCTACTTAAACCTGAGACAAAAATTGCTTGATCCTGCCGGCAATTTCGGCTCCAGCAATTAATTAACTGTTGATGATTTCTCCGCACAGACGTGATGCACCCCATACGTCCAAGAGTGATATACGGTGTAATGTCATGAGGACCTATGTGAAGCATTCTATCAAACTGATACGTGAGGGATGTCTCGCTCACTTATTTCCATCAGAAGCACGGCCTGTCGGGCCGTCTTCTCGACAATAACTTTCCAGCTGTGATTTCCGTCTACCCATCCGCCAGATGCAACTCGCAATGAGACGAATTCACACCCAAGGATACTCCTGTGTCAAAGGATTATAGACAAGTAGCATGAGCTTGACCATGCCTCCGTGCCGAGACGGGACAGGAACTTGGCGGAATCGACATTCTACCTCACTCCACATGGTTCAGTGATTTCATATATAAATGAGTGCATCTCGTCCAGTCTGAAGCTCAGCTCCTATGGCAAGTTCTCAAAGTCAGTTTTTTGTAATGAGGTTTACACAGCTCTTCGCCGTTGCCGGCACAGCATGCCTTGCTCTTGCTGCACCCGACCCAAAGTTCAAAACCAAGAGAACCTCGGCCTTTCAATGTCAGGCACCCATCTGCATGACCAGCTCATCCATTGACCTTCTATAGGGTTTGGCTCCAATGAGTCCGGCGCAGAGTTTGGAAGCGGCAATATTCCTGGTGTGCTGGGCACAGATTACATCTGGCCCAACACGACTGCCATTGGCATCTTGAGGGCAGCAGGAATGAATATCTTCCGTGTGCCATTTCTCATGGAACGTCTCGTCCCCAACAACTTGACCGGGACTCCTGATGCGACGTACATGGCTGATCTGGTCTCGGTATGTTCATGCTCTCAAGTACTATGATTGTTTATTGACGAGCATCTAGACCATCAACTATATCACCTCCACTGGTGCCCACGCCATCGTCGACCCGCATAACTTTGGACGATAGTAAGCCTTTCCACCTGAAATCAAGAAACCAACTAAGAGAAACAGCTACGGCAACATAATCACCTCAACCAGCGACTTTGCCGCCTTCTGGACCACCGTCGCCGCGCAATTCAAGGACAATGACCTCGTCATCTTCGACACCAGTAAGGCCCACCCCCCTCACCTCAAGGTCTAGCTCACACATCCAGACAACGAGTTCAACACAGAAGACCAAACCACCGTCTTGGATCTCAACCAGGCCGCCATCAACGCCATCCGCGCCGCAGGCGCCACTTCCCAGTACATCTTCGTCGAAGGCAATTCCTGGTCCGGCGCATGGACCTGGGAATCCGTCAACGACAACCTGAAGGACCTCACCGACCCCGTCGCCGGCAAGCTCATCTACGAGATGCACCAGTACCTCGACAGCGATGGCTCAGGCACCTCCGACACATGCGTCTCCTCGACAATCGGGCAAGAACGGATCGCGTCCGCGACGTCCTGGCTGCTCAGTAACAGCAAGAAAGCATTTCTGGGCGAGTTCGCGGGGGGCGCGAATAGCGTTTGCCAGAGTGCCGTGACCGGCATGCTGGACTACATGGAGGCGAATGCGGATGTCTGGCTCGGGGCGGAGTGGTGGGCTGCTGGGCCCTGGTGGGGGGATTATATCTACAGCATGGAGCCGACGACGGGGCCGGCGTATGCGTATTACCTGTCGGTTCTGGAGTCTTATTTCCCCGGTGGGAGTTATACGGCGACGTCGACGGGGACGACTGCGACTGCTACGGCTACGGGCACGGGCTCCACGACGACGACCACCACGGCGACTGCCGTTGCGCAGCACTGGGGACAGTGTGGAGGTCAAGGCTGGACGGGGCCAACGACCTGTGTGTCGCCGTATACGTGCCAGGTGCAGAACGCCTATTATTCGCAGTGTCTGTAGGACCCGACGCCCCCGATTCATGGACTATGTGCTACTTTGAGAATGGAATCATTATTAGGTCTGAGCGGTAACCGTGATTATCTGTAGATCGATGTTGTGAGTGTCAAACGGTATCCTAATCGTCATGAATTCACCAGACGTAGAATATCTCCGATTTTACAATCCGTGCATACCGTTTCGACAAACCGAATATGTTGTGGGAACAAGCCGTAGGCCACAGGCATTGTTTCCTATTCATTCAAGTTTGAAACCTGCTCCTTTCATTGCCGCGCTCTAAATGGTTGTGTAACCAAGCCCGATGTTCAGATACCTCCCGACACGGCATGGGTTTACAGGCAGCAACCTTGCCGAAATGCCTGTAGATTGTATCTGCCCAGAGGAAGAGAGCGAAGTCGTTGGTCAGACTACCGCCAGGCGAGAGATGCTAGGATTCCGGCTTCCCGGAGTGGTGCATTGAAAAGGTCCACTGTTGTGAGCGTCTTCGATGGTTTCCAACCCGACTGGACCAGTGCCAAGGTTTTCCAAGAGTCCTGAACGAGTGATCTCGTCGGCATGAGTCGTATAGCAGCCCGATCAATCAACATCAGGCTGCGTGCCCCTTGAGCCGACCCGAGCGTCAGGGCCGATAGCCTTTCCGTGGCTATCCCGTCTTTCAATACACTTGCCCTCCTATAGAGCTGCATTCTTGAATACTAATGTGCAGGAGGCCGTCATGTTCTGATCGCAAGCATGCCCATCGACAATGCGAGCTGGTCCAGTCGATCTGGAGAGTCATTTTCATGTGCGTCGTATGCAATCAGTTGCTTCTCTTGCGACTCGGGGAAGGCAATGCTTCCCGCTGGTAGCTTCCATATACTACTCGGACGCTGCGACTTTGTATGCAATGACGAACGGCTTTTATCCGCTTCTATCAGAACCAACAGCTGGTTCAGTACTGCAATGGCAGATCGCGTGCCGTAGGACCCGAATTTGGCTACTTTACTGACAAACTCAGGGGGAATGGGACTTCGCACATCTTCCTCCCGCTTGATGACCTTCTTCTTATTGTGGTTGACGATCAATGGCCCCATCCGCCCTTCAAGATAGACGAGTCTATCCCGAGAGCGAGTGATCTGAGCCACCAGCGACTCTCGCAGTATCTCCGACTTCCCCCCAGTCTGCCACACGAAGGCGCGCGTCTGCGCAAAAAGCCCCGGACAGAGTACAATCTCGTTGAAAGCGAGTTCCACGACCTCGCTCAGCTGACAGCTTTTTCCGGAGCTGCGTTCGGATGCCAGCGTCTCGTGGAACATGGCTCGCCATTCATGTTCCGCCAGAAAACACGGCTCCTGGCAGACGAACGCATCGGCGACCAGAAACGAGCGATACGCCACCACCAGCGTGCGACCGAATCCATCGCGGTGCGCCTCGGGGCCGCGAAGTTGGAACAATTTGCCAATTCCCCGGGAATGGATGAGCCAGGATTTCTCGCCGAGCCCGTCCAGCATCTCGTATATTCCAAGGTGGATGGCAGCCATGAGAGTCAAGTTTGAGGTTGCAGTGCGAGGATCACGCAGTGAGCGGATCAGGTGCTCCAGACCGCGGCCGTAGAGGTGCCGACTGGCGAGGATCTTCTCCTGGTCGTTATGCGCGCGGCCGAGGTGCCATACGCTCAGGCTGCGGAGGCTCCAGACCAGCGCCTGCGACGAGGTGTCGACGTGATGCCGAACGTAGTCTAGCCAGTTGAGCTGGACTCTGTTCCGCCAGGCGGAGAACAGGCCTGGAAAGGAGGCCATGACGAAGTAGTGGAAAACTTCCTTCATCTGGGTGTCTGTTGCCGTGGTTGCCAGGCCGGGTGCTAGCTTCCCATCCATGCTCGCCCGGGGAATGAGGGCGTGGACAGCCGACGATGCTGCGACATCTCGACTGTCTTTCTGCTTGCGACTCCTAATAGATGCCGGAGTCTGGTGGTAGAATTTCAGTCGGCGCTGATAGCCTGGACACTTGACGTTTCTGTCGCGACAGCGACGACATTCCGGTCGGCCCTGATCGCACTATAGCGGCTTGAGTATTAGATGTGATGACATTATCTACTGCAGCTGCCCAGGCCATGCAGCTAAGGTAGGAAACCCACCTTGACCCGCCGCTCGATGCAGGTGCGACAGCCAGTGCTGCGCGGCACCCCAACCATCTGTTATGACTCCTGGGGCGGTATCAAGTTATATATCCGAGACGCAATAGGCATCACTGAAGGATAGACTGCATGAACTCACTCAGGACTGCGGAGTGCGGAGTCCTGATTCCGTGATCATGAAGGTGGTGAGGTTGAGAAAGGTGGCATGGAGAGAATACGAGGCGCTAAGCTTCCCCCTCCCGTGTTTGCCTCGTTGACATTCGAAGGAGACGAGAAGAAGGACCGATGTGGTCTAGACGCCAAGCATCATACCCCGCTCCACAGACTAACAATGAACGATCACAATGTGAGAGGTCTAGGTTAGGTGGCATAGGGCACTGTACGCCCTGCAGTGAGGGAATATTTTCCGAGCTCTGCCAATGTAGTAAGACTGCATGAACATAGTCCAGTTGCATGAGAGCACGTACATGAGTCTAGAGGAGGCTTTGCGATATTTGAAGAGGTTCGTGGTGATGTCTTAATTCCCGCCTGTGAAATGCTTGCAGATGTTGAGAGTGTTTCTTGTCTATCCTGTCGAGAGGAGTTTGTCGACAAGAAGCCTACGCGTGCAATTGATATTCGATGAGCCATCGTTGAGATGATTGACGGTATCTAGAGGCGATGAAAAGAATATCTGTTTTGTGTACAGAACCATGTGCCGCAGTGCTTGGGAGGGGGAATGCCATGGAGAACTCCCCTTTGCGACATCCAGACTCTTCGTTTACTGTCATAGCGTGCTCCGTATCAACAGCATCCATTATGCCTTAACGCACAATTACGAAGCAGGCAGGCAAGAAGACTCGGATAATCTGAAAATTTCCAAATGGATATTCGCCCACCCCTCATTTCTTCTTCTTGTGTACTCTGTACGGAGCCCTCCGGAGCCATCCGCGATCTGTACGGGAAACCCTGTGCCCGAACAACAAAAGTACAGAATGCAAGAGTCTTGAATCCGCAAGAGATGAGCGAATCGTTGCACATAAGGGATCATTGATTACCGCATGTATCCAGAGAGGCACATACGATGTGCCAATTACACACGGGCTGAACTCCACAAACGGTGCACACGGGAACATCTGGCGTTCCCGTACCTTTTGATTCTCGATGGAGGCCTCATCCTTGATAAACTTTGGTGGTCAGACTCGGGTCCACTTGCCCTTGTCTTAGGTTTCTGTCAAATTGACAGTGTCAATGCTGCGTGCGGCCTTGGATATCAGAGTCGGCTCTGCCAAGGGGCCGTTCGAGAAAGAGATGAGACGCCGGTGTGGGCTGATGGACGTCATTACGTGATTGTCTCATTCCATTCTTGGCCTCTAAGCCTCCGGGGCTGATCCACCGCAATGAAAGCCGATCACACCAGTTTCACTTTTCAAATATGAACAATTGTACGGAGTAGCAATCATCCATATGAGTGCACATGCAAAGAGCCGAGCGAAATCGGGACTTCTTCCACCAGATGACGTGGCAATGGGCGGGCCGATGGGGGTGACAGGAGGATCAGGTGGAGTACATATGCTCATTTGAACATTTCGACCTAAGCTGAGTGGTATTAGTAGAGAGGTGAGTTGGAATTCGGGATACGGAACTATGTCCCGTTACAGGCGAGCGACGATGATGATCAATTACGGTTGCCTTGATATTTGATGCTTTGAAGACTCGATCTATTATTATTATTAATATCCACAAAGTGCGTGGGGTTGTTTCCACGTGATCTTGTTTACGGTACGAGACGGGACATTTTCCCGTAGAAAGTGGCCATGGCGGGTGTATTTCTGTATGTCTGTGTATGAGTATTACATTGTCCCTTACACTGAACTGAAGGCAGCAAGGCATCCATCGCAGTGTCAATGGAGGCTCAACTTCTCAGTACTTACAGTTACCACCTGCATATCCTAAGTACTTGAGTACTTGTCTGATGGCCAGACTGTGATATCAACGGCTAGAGTGATAGATTCAATCCAAGCCAAATACTCAACAGTGACACAAGTCAAAGTCATCCATGTAGTACTACTATCCGCTCAGTACCCGCATTAGTACCACCAGTACTTCTCCACCCTCAGTCCCCCAACGAGTCAAAAGACACCGTGATTCTTCAGGGCAGGCATTCTAAACGACCGCTTGTCTAAGTGGCTCACAAAGGCCTTTAACCTTCCCCATCCAGACCTACATCCGACGCCCCGCAGGTGTACTTGAACGCTTGTGGACCGCTCTAGCGGAGTCTAACAGCCCGCTAGCGCTGTGTGTCTCCTAAAATGGACAAGATGCCTCTCGATCGACCTTATGGCCTTGAATCCTTGTCCTCCCAGCCAGGTTAGGCAGTCGGTCGGCGATTCGGCATCCTTCTTGCATGAGCACAAAGTACGTTGCAGAATATCCGTTCTCGTAAGGGGTGCTGAAAATCCAGCATTCTACGGAGTATCTCTGGGAAATAAAGACCATCATTGGGAGAACATTGCAGTGGAAAAGCCTAGACTCTAGCTAGACTGGGTGGTACTAATCGGGAGGCTAAAGAAGGCTGCACGAGTGGCAGTAAGTAAGGTACTTAAAAAGGATCGGGAAATGCACAGCAACTTGACAAGTCACATTCTTCCTTGAAAATCATTGTTCTTGATCTTGCGGCAAACCACCTCTGACTTTCTTCCTGTCAGTGGTACGGAGTAGATAGATACTCTGTACATGGTGGACTAAACACGCGGAGTACACACAGTGCTACTTTTTAAGTGTCTTCTAAGTGTCTTTTTAAGTCTAACCGGCTTTTGTTTTTTTCTGGTTCTTCCCCATATCGACCAAGAAATCTTATTATTTTTGCCTTGACTTTTCCGTTCTTTGTTCTCTTCCATCCCTCGGATCATCCTCCACCTCAACCACCACCACCACCACCATCATGGCCACTCCAACTCCACAACCGCAACCGCAACCACAACCACATCCACAACAGCAGAGTCCGAATGTCATCGAGCCTGATGTTGGTTGCCTCATCACAATATATACCTCGGCCTTGGGATTAACGCATGAGTAGGACTTCAGCGATGCCGACTCCGCCTACCCTGGCTCGTCAGTCGCCTCTTTGTCGCACTCTCCGGTACCTACCCAGACTAACACAACGACAGGCTCGGAGATGCCAGCTACACCACCAGTATCACATCCAGTGCCATGAACTACACGTACGCATTGATCTCTTCCTCTTTTGTGACTTTGCAGCGACTAATCTAGCCGAAACAGCTACGAGGTACCGCCTCTGCTGTGTTTGTCGCAGACTACCCGCTAAACTTCCATTAGAACGGTCGCAGATATCACTCCTTCCACGAGGGTGAATATGTGCTGGTACATAACCCTTCCTTAATTGCGATGATTCTCACCATGCAGAAAGCTGACCGCTTAGCCCAATGACGAGCAAGAACAAGACCGCTTGGATCTGGTTAGTGCCGACTCGACTTTCCCCCCTTGACCGGGGTCCGGACTTAGCTCATCGATTATCTCTCCACTAGAGCCACCACATCTATCGCATCCTCCTCAAAGGCGAACTGCACGCCGCGCCGATAAAGAACCCGCGCCGAGTGTTGGATATGGGAACCGGTACTGGAATATGGGCGATTGATTTTGCCGAGTGAGAACTCCTTGATTCATTTGCGGTGGACACAGTCGACTAACGTGATGCGACAGCGAGCATCCCGAGTCGGAGGTGATCGGTATGTTGTGGACTGCAGGAGCGCGCATCGCAAAAATGGCTAACAGAGTGACTGCTCACAGGAAACGATCTCAGTCCCATCCAGCCTTCTTGGTACACCTTCCTTGATCTAACTTCTCGGACAGCGCGTTAATTTTCCCAGGATCCCTCCCAACTGCCGCTTCGAGATCGACGACTTCGAATTACCCTGGTCCTACAGCCAACCATTCGATTACATCCACGGTCGTGAACTAGAGGGAGCCATCCGCGACCATGACAACCTCTTCCGACAAGCATATGAGAACCTAAGGCCAGGCGGCTGGCTAGAAATGGCCTCCATGGACGTCAACTCGTATTCCGACGACGGCACCCACCTCAAGGCCGTTAACCTGATTGAGGGGATCAAGAACATGCATCTTGCATCCAAGAAGCACGGGAAAGACATGACAACGGCGTCCACATGGAAGGAGAAGATGGAGAAGGCAGGCTTTGTGAACGTCCGCGAGGACATCTACAAGGTATTACTCACGTCGGAGTCGGCGCTAGAAAGCCATACTGACGGTCCTGCAGCTGCCCCAGAGCCCCTGGCCCAAGGACCCGAAGCTCAAGGAACTCGGTCGCTTCCACCAAGTCAACATGTTCGAAGCCGTCGGCCCCTACTCCTTCGCCCTGTTCACACGGTATCTCGGCTGGTCACGCCCCGAGATCGAGGTCCTTGTCGCGGGCATGCGCAAGGAACTGCGGGATTACCAGACCTACCATCTCTACACAAGGGTACATATCATTTACGGCCAGCGACCCGAGACTGATTGATGCGGTGCGGGTATGATATATACATTCTGTTGGCCGACGCTTGATGACCATTTACTCTCGGATTTTTTTGATCGTCTGTGCTATTGAGCATGTTAATCTGATTCCCACATATTTGTTCATGGCCATGACTGCATATTACTGAATAATTGAAACGACCTGCATTTATGACGATGCTTATTCCCGGTGCTGCATTGATCTTCAATAAACAGATCCCAGAGGGTCCTTAGGCTCTTGTATGGCACTTGCGTCAAAATTGAGACGGCTTCCCAGTATCCATCCACCCATCGGCGATCACAACGCCATGCCGATAAGCCATGATGAGGCTTTATGGAAGGTGGTCATTGTAATTGGATCGCATCGACCAAAAGAACGCTTTTTGCTTGGAATGCAGACCTGCGTATTGGCTCAGTCTTGGGCCATATTATCCCACTGAGCGGTAGACCCTTCCCATGGAATGAGCAGCTTTCGGATACCCACAGTCATAAGATTCTTAAACTTAGAGAAACCCGGGGTGCCGTAGTGTCCATAAAAGTCGTAGGGCTCAAATGGATGGCCGAGCGGACGATTTGGCGTATGTAGCCGAGGATGCACGGGGCGTCGTATAGCCATTCGTATGGGCGGCTCTCGGTATACTAGAGGAGCAGATCAGTATATGTATTGAAGTAACCTTTGATGGAATTGGTCTCTAACCACCGCGTCGTTGTCCAGCTTCCAGAAGACGAAGGTATGGCTATCTGCCATAATACCGTACACGGTGCTATCTCTCTTGCCGCCTTTCTTGCGGATCCGGTGGATCATGGCTGCTACTCGTCAGGCCAATCGTTTGCACCGCACAGCGCTACTATGCATGTATTTGGCTGGATGTCTGGTGGACAGAAAGACAGAAATTCGCGGGTCTCAGCACCGGGTTCTCTGCCGTCTCCCCCGATGCTTTTGGGTATGAGTGTCCTGCCTGTCGACATCTTGACAGCCAAAGTAGCCAAGCTTCCTCTGTGGGTACTGTCCTCCTTTGCTTCGACAAGCGGGGAATGGGAAATTTGAATACCCATGTAGCAAAGGAGTTGTGCCTTGGCCTCGTCGAGTGTCTTCTCGTTCTTTGCCTCAATGACGGCAAGATTGGAGGACATCTCCGAGAAGCTGGCGTACCATAGTGAATAGTCGACCCTTCCCGGGCGCTTTCGTGCTTTACCTTGAAGGTATTTGCACACGGGCAATCCAGTTCTATTTTCCCGAACTTGATTTTTGCTGTGCACTTGCCTGCAGCCATGATGCGAACACGTGAGGAAACGTTGGCAACTTCAATAAAAGCTGGAGGGTCGGTGGTGGTAGTTGACTAGCAGCATCAGAGGCCCGTGCAGCAGCGCGAGACAACAAAACAACGCTGCGAGCCAAACGCAGGGCCGACGCAGGAAACTGGAAAAGTCAGCAAATGCGTCAAAAGCAAAAGGCATGCGCAAAGTACGCACAGAAAGGCATGGCTGGCGCCACGCTGTTGTGCTCGCCTTTAGGCTGTCAGGCTGTGAAAATCGTCGAATTCCGAGTTTGAACCCATCCTGGAGTTGACTGATCCAGACCGCATCAAGAGCTCGGTTACGGTCATTCTTGCCCCAATCTCGGGATATTCGACCTGCCAAGGCAGACGGGGACGTATAGTCCCAGCGTGCCCACCTCGCTGCCTATCCAGTATCCTATCTTGAGAAGGGGTCCATTATTGAAGTCTGAAAACCCCCTGGCTCCTCCAGTTCGGGTATGCATTGATTGCGGCTGCGTAATGAACCCATTGACTGGGTCAAAAGCCCTGTTCAATATGGAGTTCCAGACTCCATTGACCTCTCCTTCCACACTGTGTGGGGGCTCGCATGTATCTCCGTAGCTGGTCCTTGGCCTCCTCCCAGGTCGATTCGTCATTCTCCCTTGAAGTCCGCTTGCACTGCGTGATGAGGACTGGATTCTCACCCGCCTGGCTATATTGGATCAAACTACCCATTGGTAGCTGTTCATGTCCACAAAGCCCCCTTGGACCTTGTCCTCTGTCCGGTGGACAAAACCATTATTTTGGTTAAAATAATGGTTGAGTATTAGATTCCAGACGCCAGTTACTGTGCCCTCATAGTCCCCGTCTCTGATCGCCCGATACTCATCGTGGAACGTCAACAAGGTATCAAACTTGGACGCCCGGGAAAATCAGCAATGGCACAGCACACGAGCGCTGGACGTCCTTAGTCCTCGAGATCCGTCAAAGAAAATGGGGTCTATAGTCCCAGCCAGCAGAAGGGAAGTTCAGTACGACCCATTTATCTTTCTTGTGCTGTTGATATTTGGCGGCGTCTTGTCCCAACGTTCCGACCTCGTTTCCGATCCAATAACCCATTTCGAGCAGAGGGCCTAGGTACCGTCCGCTCCTCTGGCATCCGCATAATCCTCCCACCTTGCATAGTGCAAGGTGATGCTGCCATCAAGAGCCCCCTGTAGTATGTCCCAATCGGGGCATCCTTTCGCGGCCTTCCGGGGCTGGACTCTGTGCCCGCGTTCTATGAGACTTGATATGATCCTTGGAGGTTAGGGCTCCTTACCTGTGTCGTAGCTGGATGCTCCATAGCTACTGAGCATACACTCCTGTCGACTGGATGTTCGGCATTCTGATCCCCGCTAGAAAAAAGGGATATAATAGGGAGAGGAAAAAGGTTGCAAGCATTTATTATGTATATATGAAGGAAATATAAGTTGGGTGGGTGTGGTTTCAGGTTTCAGGGCTTCCAGGACTGATGAGGGGAGAATATGGAAGATGAAGAGAGAGGGGATCGTAGGGGTTTATATAGCATAGATGATGGCGGCTATTCACTTGCAGTGGAATACTTTGGACCTTTGTTAGTTAATACTCTCGGTTGATTCTTTGTTTCCAGTGAATGATTTTTGTCTTGATGGACAAGGCAGATTATTCCATGATGATCTCGGAGACTCTACTCTCCCTTCACAGAGAAACCATATTCTTTATCACATTAGCCCAACACCTGCCACATACAATCAAGATAGATAATAAGTAGCTAATAGGTCCTGATCAATGAGCTCCAACTTAAGGTACTCTCCGTTGTAGGCTAGAATATTCTCCTTCCTTAGGGCTATGTACCCTTTAAGCGCCCAGTTGCTGGGTTATTTTTAGACCTTGTCTCTTCAGCCTTATGTATAGATGGATACAAAAGCCCTCAGAAATGAGGAAACAAAAAGAACAAGCTGCTTCGAGTCAGCAATCGCGACGACAATAAGATAAAGCGCTCAGAATGACGTATATGTTGAGGAAAAGGAATGACTACAACTCACCACCTGCGCCATCATTCAAGCACCACAACTCTGCGAGCAGATCTGCCAAAATGAATGCCCTCAAGTGCCTCTACATGGATGCATATCTTTACTTCTACAAACGAGCGTTGAGGAAGAGCACTGGTCGGAAAAGAGATGAACTAATCCTATTAGGGCTCCTAATCACCACATCCGATCCTGAAGCGACAGAGCCCGCTCTAGGTGTCCATCCCTGGTTTGCCTCAAATCCTGAGTCGTACACCCCTAACACATTCTTGTCGAACTTTCGACTGAAGATCCAACCATGCTGGGCTTATGACGCCTGGCACAGTATGAACCCTCAACCACTCTGGAAAGATTACGACTCAGAACCCTACGATTTGGACCCAAAAATTTGTTCGTTTTTCTATTCCCTTTCCCCAGACGTACAAAGCCGGACTGACACGGTCTCAGATTCAGAGCTGGCGAAATTAGAGAAGAAAAAGGCAATCTCAGCGCGACCCACAGAAGTATCTTCAGGAGAGATGCCGTATTGTCCTCTTGCCCTACCTGGAAGCTGCAGTGGAGCGGTTTGAGAAGGCTCGAACTGTTGCTGGCAAGTATGAGCTTCGTCTTGGCACCAGAAAAGAAAAGGACATGTACCACCCTTTTGCGATGGAGACACGGCGATTGATTGCTTGTTCCGATCATACCATCACGTTCACCAACCCGGAGGGGCAGCGAAGAGATCTGCTCGCTGTCGTCGTGGCGAATGAGAAAAGGGGTGATGCCGAGAATCCTTTGTTGGCGTATATGGGTAAGCTTAATTAGTGATGACTTGTTTTCCTCAGACAGCGGGACCAAGAGGAGGAAATGTTAACCAAGAAAACAGGAATAGTTTATAGGAATCGGAAGGAGAGAGGGGAAAAGAACCGAGTGGTATATGGGATTGCCACTGATGGTTACTCCTTCCAGATCTTGAAGATTGATAACAAGTCAAATGTGAGACCTTGCAGAGGAATTGGGGGTTACAAGCTAATCATGTGTTCAGCTCTTTCGAACTTACGCATATTTATTGGAGGAGGATTTTAGGTACTTCCTTGGATATCTTCACCTCATGTTGGCAGAGGCAGCTGGACAATGCGAGGAATGAATCACATATCAAGAGAATTTGGCTGATATCATTTGCTGCAACTGATTTGCTACTGGACTGGCTTCCACACAACTGAACAATATTCCTATAGAATGAGTTTGACTGTTCACTAGCTGAAATGAACAATATCATTTACCTCATCATTCTCTCTCACTGTCTCACACTAGAAGACCTAAGGTATGATCGAGCTATTCCTAATCTGGATCCGACATCCAGATCAGGCCTAGCACCATCTATCGATCTCCATATCCCACGTTTTCCCCGGCTCCCCAGGTTGCTGCCTTATCAAAGCTATTAAGACCTGTCACTATTCATCACAATGAATACAAAGCCAAAACCCACCTTAACACATCTAATTCTAACTGTAATCTGTCTCTTCACCCTCACATGCGGTACGCACCCTCATCCACACCCAGGTTCCAATACTAACCAAACAGCCCTCTACCTCTACGCCCGGCACGGGTCATCCACCCACAGCGACACCGCCTACTGCGCAGACTGCATGCACTACGCCATGAGCGTAGACGCCAAGATCCGCCACGCAGAGCAGGGCGGCGCGGAGAACGTCCGCGGCAACGGACAGTTCTTCCGGTATGCGCTGGACGTCAGTTGTCGGGGCGGGTTGTTTGCGGACAAGCGGTGTTTGGACTATCGGAGGGGGTTCCTGGGGGATGCGAAGAGGTATATGGATGCGGTGGGGGAGCCGTATGAGGCTTGTAGGGGGATTGGGGCTTGTAGATAGCTGTGAGTTGGCTTGATTGTGATAGTTTGGGGATTATGAATGCATGACTGGTTGCTATTAATGTGGTCCGGCAGTATGATGAGTTAGAGGTTCTCTTCAATCAAGAGTACGGATCTGGCCAAGCCAGATCACAGTACCCGGCTATCAGCCTGATAAATCGACAACACATCCGTCGAATTCTCATAATCCACCCCGCACGCCTTCCCAAAATCCCCATACATCTCCCCCCGTTGCTGCACGAACCGCCCAAACGCCTCCTCGGAGCAGCTCTCCCCCGGCCCGTCGCGACACCCAACAAGCGGCTGCGGATCCTCATTGACCAGAACGCGGTAGTACGTCCCGTCGTCATACCCGTAGGTATCGCACGACATCTTCTCAATCGCGATGTTGGTCAAGAACGGCAGGATCTGGCTACTCTTCCACACGCGGCCGTAGTTGATCGTGTCCGCGGGCATGGTGGCGTTGACGTCGTATGCGCCTGTGTAGGCGCTGTTGTTGAATAGGCCCAGCGCGGTGAGCACCGTTGGTGGCAGCTCGCGGTGCGTGAACGAGACGTAGAGGTCCTGGGGGGCGGAGTCGTCGGCGAGGATGGTTTTTGTTGCGTTGACCCAGGGGAAGCCGATGCTGGGGGATAATTCGCGGCCGTAGCCTGTGTTGTGGAAGTACATGATGTCGTTCCCGTACTCGAAGGCGAGCCATTCATTTGCGGCGAAGAGGTCGAGGGAGCAGAAGGGCGAGGAGCCGCGGATGACGGTCTCGTAGCCGCAGAGCTCGAACATGGCGACGATGTCGTCGGAGGTGAAGTTGAAGGATGGGGCTTGGGCTTGGAGTCGCGCGATGATGGGTTTGGTGTAGCGGGAGACGAATTCCTGGTGTTGTTAGCTCGGTGTTTAGGGGCTGAGTTGCAGGGACGTACGCTCGACTGGTCGGAGCCGTAGCTGGAGCTGTATGCCGGACAGCTCTTGTATGGAGTTAACGAGTCGGCCCCGGAGTGCTTGTATTCCCCGACCTGAGTGAGATTGATCTGGGTCGATTGGTCGCCGGTGAATCCAAGGATAAACTCCTGTGCGGTCTTGACGGTTCTCTCGGCTGTCGAAGCCCATACATTCTTTGGTGTCTTGAAGTCCGGATACTTGTCGTGGATGTTGACCCCAAGCATCATCGACTCCTGCAGACCGACTCGGGTGATTTTCTCGAGATGGGCCTCAGTGATGGGCGCGCTCCACTGGCTCAGGAATGAGAGGCTTCCCGCTTTGGACCAATCTTGTGTTGTATTTTGTAGCTTCTGGATGAATGGCTCGAGGTAGCTCTCATAGTCAAAATCGTTGGCGTAGATGGCGGCGTGACGGACAAGATACGCTGCGCGGGTGACGTTGCAGCCCTGCGGCGCGGACGGGTCCAGTTGAGGGTCATTTGGTGTAAAGTAGGGGGAGATTCCGGCCAAATGGTGGAGAGGATTGAAGTTATCCGTATTGGTGTCTGCCAGGGTGACAGACCCTATGGCCAGGAGGAGTGCGGAGAGACGATGCATGTTGATATATATAACCACGGCCGGATCCTGAGTCCACCACTACTTTCACCGCAAATTTACTTAACGGATAGTAAAGATCACAATACTACGCATATTAGGGGAGTCAATTTATAGATTTGAGGTTGATTGTTTATTTCCACCGATGTCACCGGTGCAGATCGCAATCCCAGTTGGGGCATGGATGACCAAGAAACAGGCGATGACGCAGTAGATGGAGCCGTCTCCATCATGGATCGCATCATCTGCCAACAAATATTAATCTAGTCTGTAAGGTTGTAAATATCCAATAGAATCTTACTCCACCAACCAAATCCAGACAAATGAGCCTATTGATTAACTCCAGCCCTACGACGGCATCTCCCGAAATAGCACCAAAGCCCATTGCCCGGTTTTCCCTGCAGAACCTAGCATGGTTACTACTTGGCCTCCATGAGTGAGCTGGGGATTGCGGGTTGTCGAAAGCAAGGAGTATGTTTCACAACGTGGCACATTCATCTGGTCGGAAATTGCGGTCTGAGGACTGGTGTAACAGAATCCCATGCTCACCCTCTCCTCATCTACGCACGGCGAGTTCGCAGGTGTTGGCTCCCGTCACCAATACATATACCGCACGAGGGAACACTCATTTGCGTGCCTCCCTTCCATCCACCTCATGGATGACTCCGTGAGGGGAGTGCAACTCAGAGACAACCTGCTGAGCACCACTCGACGGATGCGAATACCCGGACTGAGCGTATGTCATGTCAGGGCTGGTGGGACCGTATCCCGCATATCCGCCACTCTGCTGCAGTTTCCTCTGATACGCCCGTCGCTGGAACCAGAGCGCAAATAGCGTCGCAACCAAACAGGCACCCAGACCAGCGCCAACCCCAGCCCCGACCGCGGTCGTCTTCGAACTCGAATCCGCGCAGACTTCTGTACCGTTGCCGGCTGTCGCTGTTGTGGTGACGGTCGTTGTGGCTATCGTTCCGGTTCCGGTCCCGGTGGCTGTCGATGTCGAAGTCGACGATGTGCTCGTGTATCCGTAGATAGTGCCGATCGTGACTGTCCCCGCGTTATCGCAGCAGTTCGTCCCGTTGATGCTACAGCACCACTGGTCAACACCCTTGGCCGGGCAAGGGAGAAGGTGGATCCCGCCCGATGCAGCTATACGCAAACCCATTAACAGTCGAACTTAACCACTAGAAGGATGTCGATCGCACTTACAGCCCGAACAAATCGTCTGACACT
Organism: Aspergillus thermomutatus; assembly: GCF_002237265.1. Lineage (NCBI taxonomy): Eukaryota > Fungi > Ascomycota > Eurotiomycetes > Eurotiales > Aspergillaceae > Aspergillus > Aspergillus thermomutatus. The sequence continues at coordinate 76,356 of NW_020798109.1, read as the reverse complement.
GGCTGCTCTTCCCGGTTTGATCGGTACACCCGTTCTGATATATCAACCCGCTGTAGCCCTGCATCTGTGCCAGACACAGGCCACTCGTCAAACAAATGTCGTTGGCCATGCTCTTGGGCTTGTTATTCGCACAGCAGGGGCTATTCTCTTGATCCGGGAAGCAAGGCTGGAAACTGCTGTCCGCTTCGGTGCCGTCGGAGAAATAGCATTGTGCAGCAATCGTGGAATGGGCCCATTGTGTTAACAGAAGCACCACAGCGAATGATGCTGACGACGAGGAGAAGAGCATTATGACGGGTGAGATCTCGGTTCAGGAGTCATGTCAGCACAAGAAACATTGCTCGGGCTTACGTGCGGACGAACGGTGTCGGGGGAATTTATTGACTGATGAATGGAGTCTCTGGCACGTGGGCCATGTAGGGGTCGTAAGGTCCAACGTCTTGGGTAGAAACCATTGGATAAGGGTCATGCCTGGACTGCAGAAGTGCCAAATTGCAGAAATGAGCCGGTAGGATGAGGCTGACGGTGGGACTGTGAGGGTGTCGCTTCGGGCTAGAAAAAGGCCGATCCTTCAGCTGGCTCTACCTTGCGGCTTACGGACACGTCGTATGCGCCAATCAGTGATCAATATTGCAGGCTGGATCTTTTAAAAGAGACTACCTCTCTAGTTAGGAGTGGCACGAACGCTTCGAATAGATGACAAATCAAACCAACGTACAAAATGAACTGGTTCGACATGATGCTGATCATGCTGGAAAGGGTCAACGCTTGGACCCTAAAGTGACTGGTGGGAGTCGCCATGTGGGCAGTGCAAAGCCAAGAGCAAGCCTATTTTGTGGGCTAATACGATTCAACCAATCAACTTCTGATTTCTGGACCCTTGTTTGGGGGCCAAATTGTCCATCGAACCTTCAGCAATGGAATGTGCTGCTGATCCCACTCTTCCACGCCTTCGATGATCAATCCATCTGTGAGCTACGGGAAACCAACAAAGGCGTACAACAGTGGATCATGTTCGTGAGTTGTCTCCCGACAACTCCTATAGTGTGCATTCTCGCTGCAATCAAAATTTCCTAAGTGTCAAGACGCCCAAGAGCGGTGACTAGCGGCTTGGAGTTTTGGGCTGGATCTCCTGTAGATCAGAGGGCCAGTCCGATTTGGCGTAACTTATGGAACAAGTCATGTAAATTTTAAATTTTCCCTTAATCCCGAAATTGTTCCCAGGTATGTCCGCATTCTCCCGGTGGACGAGGCATTCTTCAGCGCATTTCTTGAAGACGCGTTCAATCCGTGCTCTTCCTGTCCGTCGACAAGCCCAGGACCTGCGTCTCGTACTCAGACACTGTCGGTGGTATAAGGCCTCAGGGTGTGGCTGTTCAAGACGAACGACAGAGACCACTGTGTATCTTCCATGAGGGAGGTAGTTCGAGTTCATAGGCTAGCGTCCCACACGTCGTTTGATTTTGAATGGTCCTTGCTTGACAGGGGAACGGTTTGGACGGATGAGTAATGGGAATGCTATATCCAGTGCATATGCTCTTGACGACCCTAGCTCGACGGATCATGCTTCGCGTCGTAAATTGTAGGTCGTATATGGCTTTGTTTTCGTTAACCGCTTTTGTTGAGGTGCCTTGACCGACCACACATCGAGACTTATCCACGGGACGAGCGATTCTTATGGTGGATAATAACCACATTTGGGCTTCTTGGTCAGCAGTGTTTCTGAATAGAAAGGGGAATCGAGTTTACCAGATTAGTCCCGAATCGAAAATCAAGAACAACTCAATGTCCGACGAAGCCGCCATCCTCAAGAACAGAAAGCACTCTCTTGGTGACACATCGGTGATGGTCATGGAAGCCACGCTTGACGCCCGGAATCATTGCTGATATCAACGTAATGGGGCATTGGTGTCGCGAGAGTCAGGAATACCTCGTGACGACCCTGGTATATCACAAGGCGACTGATCTGTTAGCCATGTATTCATCGAAATCATCTTAATAATGATGGGTATATCTACCTCCCATCCCTGAGCAGGGGAACTCCCTAGACTGGGGCTTTAGCCATCCAATTGCCTCGGCCATTTCCTGCATCTGGACAGGAACTACATTGGCATATCTAGCTATTAGCTTGACCTTGAGTATGGACAGAACCACTTTGGTCCTCCTGCACTGCACCACACCATCAACAATACTCGTGAAGGAGTTGGTTCCAAACTTCAGCACAAATCGCACATGGGTGATCATGCATTCAAGGCTCGACAACCCCCTCAAGTTAATGAGTTCTTGGAGAAGGAGGATCAGGTGGAAATTCACGATTGCTCCATCTAGGGTGGTCTGGTGCTGTTCCAGGTTGGTTGCTAGGAGCAATCGAGGAGAAGACAACAACCAATGCAGTCGACGGGTGCCGGTCGGTTGGCAAGGCTCTGCAGGCTCGAACAATCAAGACCACAGATGAATACTCAGTCCGTACTATAGTCGCCCCGGGGAAGCGCGTAGAAGGTGTTGGATAACATTTCGCATAAGCGTGGTGCTGCTTGAGCTTCTTGGATGAAAGTCCTTAATGCTGATAGGTCCGCTACTTGGCGGTAGGCCTAAAATGATGCAGGTACAGCCTGCGTCTTAAGTGCCTGGCTAAGTTCCAGCAAAAGAGCTTCCCTGTTATCTGGAGGAGGTAGAGAAGGGGCATCTGCTGATAGCGGGGAACCATGGTATATCACTGTGGTTGAATGTTATCTCACTAGGGATAATTGAGCTGGAGCATTGTCGACATCCATTTAGGTTGAATGGGTAGACATGGTTCTGTTATGCATGTAGCTATAGAAAGTTAGAGCTAAGAACAGGACTAGGAAAGTAGATCCTTTCCTAGAGAAGGAAGACTGATAAGACGAAGTCGTACATATGGAGTACTCTGTCTAATTCAGGTCAGTAAAGGCCAAGAATGTTTCTTATTAGCTAAAGAGGGAAGATTTTGTGGAGTGTATACTCTGTAGAACAGTGTGGAGTGTGCGCTGCGCTAATCCCAAAGCAGACTAAGCCCTAATCAATTCAGCTAGGGCAATTTGTTCCCTTGGCCCACTTTGGTAGGCAAGATGCCTGAGGTGTCTGCAATCATTTTAAGCCAAGAAAGGGGTGTGATTACCGCCTTAGGCATCCCTGAGTCACTTGGGGTGCAGCACATCCCCCCAAATGACTTATCCTATGTTGTTGGCCTTGTTCTTAACTGACCTTATGAGAGGTACTTTGTCCTAAAAAAAAGAATACATCACTGAGTTTGCCAGTGCAGCGAACTTTCTTATAGATGACATCACATCATGTATCCTGAATGAGATTCCTCAGTTAGACCCAAGTGACGCTGGTTCTGTGAGGATCAACCTGGGGAGGATGCTGCGGCCACACGCTTTCATAATCGTTATTGCGTTGGAGTCTGAAAATTTTTTCAACTTCCACTCTTTTCAACTGTGTAACGGGTAGTGATTTTGGCTCTGCGCCTGGATTCACGAGCCCAGCCCACGTTGCCAAGCAAGCGTCCTTCTTCTGTTGATAAATGCAATGATTGATTCGTGAAGGGGCTTATAAGCTATCCTAATGATTCTGTCAGTAAGTGGATCTCGGACAGCTCTTGTCCTGAGAATTGCACGTATGCCTGCTCGAAGCGAGGACTGCGGCAGAGATTGCTGTGGAGGCGAGAAAATGCTATATGTCGTCCCGAACAATAAACCACGTCTTCTCATAGGTTGAGAAGAAGCCATAGAACGACTTATGATCGTCCATGTAACGCGCGAGTTGTCCTTATCCGTCACCTCTCAAGTCTCTTGACGTTGGATCGGAGGAACCTACCGACCCCGCTGCCAGAAATTGGTCTTAGGTCTGCTTGTCGCCCCCTGGTAAAAGCCCGGTGTGTCTTGATTTCGCCTGATACCATAATCCGCTGTTCTTGTCCTTGACAAAGACGAGATCTAGAACTTTTTTCCACTTCTTTTCGGATGGGTCAGCGCAGGACCCTTCCATGCAACGGGTTCTAAATTCGAGGAGTTCCATCTGTCCGAGCCTCAAGCTCACTGGACCCAAACCGCGCCCTTAACCGGTAACGGCTGCCTATCCATTCTGCGTGTACCCCAGGCATCTTCAGGCAGACTGCCTGGAGCCAGTCAACAATGGCAAATTTGACAATTTCCTCGTCTGTTGTGGGTATGATGCTCCACGGATGGACAAGCTTTTGACCACGGGACTTCTTTGAGGGGGTCGACGATATGAACATCACGGACGACATGGCACGTCTCTTTCCCTTCAATCGGGCACAGGACTGGGGACAACCGAAGGCGAAACGACGACAATGGCCTTCTTTTGAGGAGCCCGACGGACAACAGCGGGCTTAATCTTCGATGGCCTCCACAAGGAGATCTTTGACTCTGGGACCCTCCTTTGTCATGGCCAGTAGCCACCACCTTGCAAGACCGTCCTAGTTCAGTCAGCATGTTACCGCAGCCAGTAAGAATTAACAGGTGCTCACTGCTCAACAACAACGTACAAATCGTCCAAGTGGTCAAGTGCCATTTTTACAAGTGATAAGAGCATCGCGCTGACCGACTGTTTCCAGATACAGTTGGCACAAGAACCTGCGAAGATGGGAGAGACTATGCAGTGACGAACACTCTCTGCTTCTTTAGCTCGTCTTTCTTCGCACATCAGTTGATTCGAGTGCAAACTTATGCCTGCCAAACTCCGAGTGAAGTGAAGCCTCCATGGTCATGGCATTTTCGTGGGTCATTGATATTATCCGGATCGAGCTGTGCACTGTTCTGGAGACTGGGAAATAAGAGATAGAGAGTTGTCCAAGACATTTGCCGCCCGATATGCTCAACATATCTGGCCTGGATACCAGTTCCGTTGCCGAAAGCCGCAGGGCGGCCCAAACTTCCTGAGCACAGTCTGCATTGCCGGGATCCTGGCCAAAGGCGCTACTTCGAGCTCGGTCCAGCCTATCAATCAGCTCCTGGCGGCGAGGGTCCTCCAGTTCAGCCCCAACGCCACCGGGAATGATCTCAGACGCCACTATTGTGATTATTCGTGATTCGGTAATTAGACTCAAAAGTGGATAAAAGGGGGTGCTGGCTGACAGTTAGAACTAGGATTGGAAGATGGGTGTTGTGGAGAAAATTTTTCATGAACCGAAGACCCCCTTGGACGTCGCCTGTTGGAATCCTGGGACCGCTCGCCCAGCAACACACCGGCTTTCGCGTTCGACTAGGGCCTCACACTCCCTTCCAAGCCGGATCTGTCTGGCTTTTCACTTGCCTCCTTCTTATGGAACTCCCCGCGTTCAAACAGAACGGGTTCTGACAAAGATGGGGACTTGGTGTGTGATTTTCGTATGTAAGCAGTCACGACTGGTGTCCGCCTCTTGCTACCACAATAACAAGACGGAAAGCACAATCACCCTAACGTACTGTCATGAGATAGTCGTTCTACTATTCTGTAGATTCAACCCGGTGTGAGGTTTATCCAATCTGGCGCAGGCGCCAACGAACAATGCTTAACGCTTACCATTTACGACATATTCGGGAGCAGACACGCACGACTGGAATGTGCCTGTTCCGTTCGAACACTGTGAACAAGGTTCCGCACTCGTATCGCCGCGGACTTGGAGAATGACGGCATCTTGGTGTGACTGGTTCTTATTATCTTTGCGAAGTTCTGTGCCATTCTTTGTTGCCCAGTCGAGCTCGCGGACGGGGTCAAGGAGAACAATACAAGATCTTTGACTGCGAGCGAGGGTGCGAGCGATTTCTTTCTCTGCATCTTTTCAAAATGAACATCTTGTCTCAGGAAGGCTCTATACGCCGGAGAGATTCTGGAGTCAGTCACTGTGTCAAGTGAATTGGGAAATCAATGAGGCTCACTAGGATAGCAAAGTCGCCCGACTGACCTCTAGTATCTTATTGCTCACCAAAGAGCCGATTTCAGGACTAGTTCAAGCCGAACCCCTGACAGCAAAGCTTCAATCGTCTGATCTTGTAGATGATTATGACCAGAAGTAGAAGTAGATTGAGCGAAGGAAGACTTGTGAGGCTAAGAAAGCAGAAACATTGTATATCTACCAAGGTGAATATGATCAAATCTGACTGTAGTGAATACGGCCTTCCAAGGCAAGTCGGAGGTTTTGTAGGAGTGAATATCCCAGCCATTCCACGCACAAGTGATCCGGGTATTTGTGAATGAAAATACCTCAAATGATCTTGTGGCAGAAATGACATTCAGTGATTTTCCGATTCTCCTCGACGTCCTCCATCCCCTCGAAGAGTTTTGGGTCAAGCACATGGGTAGTCTGTGAGCAAGAAGTCCCAACAGCTATGGAAGAGACATACTCTTAACGATTCTGCAGCATCTCTACATAGCATGCCAGTGTCAGGACTTGAGGTGTCCCATGCAATCGTCGAGGACTTCCGCGAGTTGCTCTTCAATCAAGATATTTTCTATCGATGTTAAGAACACTCCCTGTGAAGCTGACATCCAACCTTTCGTTGTCAGTGGATTCATCGTCAGTCAATACATAATCGCAAATCTCATCATCAGAGGTTTCATGGTCAGAGTACCTATCGCCAGAGCTCGTTAGTTTCTACGGCAGTTTGAAATTATGTCTTTTACTTTGGGATTGAAGAAGATGGCGTAAAATCCGGGAATGTGGCGGATGATGAAATTATGAGCAATAGATAGTACTGTCCGCCTATTTGAGCGATGATGGCCTATATGCGCTGGCAAACCTCAGGCGGGAACCTTGTATACAAAGTGATTCAAGGCCATGTCTATGTACTTGGATCATTGTGCTTGTCTTTGACTTTAATAGACTGGTTAAGAACTTAAGGTGCCGCCTAGAGATAACTTATAAGAGACGAGTCGTAAACTACTAAGGTTGCTGACAATACTGAGGGATATAGACCTGAGCAGCAAGCGGGTGTAGAAAGGAGCTCATCATAATATAAATACAGTCGATAAAGCGCCAGCAGCTCTATCATTTCGCAGAAATCACTGCCTATTCTTCACATAATGCCAAGATCTCCGCCAAGTCCCGTCCGCAGGCCAAGAGCATTGGCGGGAAATTTCGCCTGCTCTGTTGGGCCCAATGTGGATCGACTCGAACTGTTTGCAGCACGTTCATTCCTTGAGAAAGCGAGCCACTACTTCAAGTGGGTTTCCCTACTCTTGGATCTTCTTAAACCAATTTTCAACATGGAGCCAGAATATGCCTGAACCGGAAGTCTTCATCTGGGCAGACGTCACCATATGGCCACGGCACGTGACATGTTCCATTTGCGGCGTATTTCGTCATATCCGACTTCAGTAATATGCCTACAACTCTTTTTCGGATGACATCTGGTATATAGCTTCTCGTGACTGCTTCTCACAGGAGAAACTACAAAAACGGACATGGCAGGCAGTTTCCTGCCATATCACGAGCCAAACAGTAAGTCAGACGCCCGGTCAGCACACATTCCGAACTGACGATGGTGTCCAGTCGTCCAGATTCTAATCGTAATCTCATTTTTCTTCTTTCTTTCTCTGGCGGAATGGGTCTCTGCAAGGGTCATCCAAGCCGGAATCATCGGGCAGATTGCAGTAGGTATCATTTATGGGTTACCTTTAGCAAACATCCTAGATAAGTACTGGCAGGAGACGTTTCTCGTGTTAGGATATGTCGGGTTGATCTTAATTATCTTCGAGGGTATGTCTGGCCCTCAAGCGCGTGGGATGAAACTAACCGTATGTAGGAGGGCTTAGCGCTCGTCTCGATCTTCTCAAGAAGAATTTTATTCTCAGTCTTCTGGGAGCCGCGGTTGGGGTTCTCCTCCCGATTGGTTTCTCCTATTTGCTGCTTTACCTTGGATTTAGATATGGTATGCCGTCCTTGCTGTTATAGGAGTATGCCTGGCTAAGCGTAAGCAGGACCCGTGGAAACCTTCATCGTCGGTGCTGCGTTATCAGCCACTTCTCTGGGTATCTCTCCGTCTCCCCTTAGCCGTTTACATCTTCTGACACGTTATAATAGGCACCACATTTGCAGTTATGAAATCAGCATCTAGATCTATAGACCTTGCACAGACACGAGTGGGCGCGGTGCTTGTGAGCGCTGCTGTCATTGACGATGTCGTCGGTCTCGTCCTATTGAGGTATCAAAACCGCCGTTACCTCTTAATCACAGCACAAGCCAGAACTAATCATCGAACAGCATAATCGCCAATCTTGGTAAGCTCTCCGGCGGAGGCAACGTTAACCTGGGCTGGATCATCGGCCGGCCCATCGTCGCCTCCTTCGCCATGGCCATCCTCACCCCCATCCTTACAAAATACTTTTTTGCAAAGGTTTTCCGACGGTATATCGAGCATGCCTTTGCGCGTTACGATCATGTTTCAAACTTCATCCTCATGGTGCTGGTCCTCTGCGCATTCGTCACCATCGCCGCATACGCGGGTACCTCCGTCCTTTTCGGCGCCTTCCTCGCCGGAAGCTTTCTGACCTATATACCAACCAAGCATCCATCGGGTCCGTTTGTGGTCATGAGCCGCGAGGAAGGCGAGCGAGAAGCGCATAAGAGTCCCACATTCGTCCATACCTTTGAGGCGTATCTGCTGGACGTGCAGTCCTATCTGATGGAGCCGCTATTCTTCGCTAGTATCGGGTTTGCCATCCCGTTTGTGCAGCTTTGGACGGGGAAGAGGATTTGGAGGGGGGTGGTGTTTTCCCTTCTGATGGTCGTTGCTAAGGTATGTACTTCCCTTCAGCCTTGAGAAGTCGAGCATGCTCTGACTGGATTAGTTTGCGGTTGGTATCTGGCTTCCGTTATGGAAATATGTTCCACTTCTGAGGCCTTCCAAGCGGGAGGCATTGTCCAAGGAAGTGAATAGTGAGCAGGAGCTGCAGAACGGCTCAGCGCGTGAGAAAAATGGGAGTTCGCGTTCTAATACCACCTGGTTGTCTGGGTTGCTCTTGGGCTCTGCGATGGTCGCGCGCGGTGAGATTGGTCTGCTTATCATCGAGATCGGGTATAACGAGACATCCTATGTGAGTGAGGAGGCCTTCATCACTGCCGTTTGGGCTATTCTTCTTAACACTATCCTCGGGCCGATGACGGTTGGGCTGCTCGTCAAATATTATGGGAAGAGGATTGGAGAGGGGGAATGGGGACTGCAAGAGCGGGAGCCCCTCATACCTGGTCAGAGTGTTGAACACAGGCAAGGGGAGGTATGACTTTGCTTGGGTCGGAGAAAGGCAGAGTTGTTGAGAAAGTGTACATACTATATTATTTGGTCGAGTTGAGTCACCAGCCTGTAATGCAATGAGACTACGTTGTCATTAACATCACCCATTGATCTTCTCATCGGTTGAATTCATAGAAATTCCCGTCGATCAAGGACAATATCTGTAATCTATGATGAGTCTTTGATCCTTTAACGCATCTCATGCTCCGTGAAGTCCAACCAAGCATGTCGGGGATCGGACAACGCTGGCCGACGCGGTCGCACTTTAGAATGGGCGAACAAAGTGCAAAAACAGCCCGGCGATCGGACATTGCAAAGACCGATATGTTGGTAATCTATATGTGCTGCCTTGATGATGCTGGTGATATCTGAATATAAATACCAGAACAATGGCCCTCAACAAGGTCATCATCATCCCAATCATCCCATAGCAAAAAGCCCAATTCACAATCTGCCCAAGTCCAAAATGTCGACCCCAACCGTCATCGTCTTCGGCCCAACAGGCGGCGTTGGCTCCGCCACTGCGCTGAGCGCCCACAAGCACGGCGCAAAGGTCATCCTCGCCATGCGCGACACCAACAAGTCCATCCCCGGCCTCACTCCCGAACAAGAAACCTCTGGCAACTTCGAGCGTGTCCAAGCCGACCTCACTAAGCCCGAGACCGTCCACAACGCCGTGACAAAGACCGGCGCCAAGCACGCGTTCATCTACGTCGCCTTTGGCACGACGGACTCGATGCGCGGCAGTATCGAGGCGCTCAAGGGCGCTGGTGTCGAGACGGTCGTCCTTCTAAGCAGTATGAGCGTGTATGGCGATCTCCGCGCCATTTCACCGAACGACTTTATTGCGTTCACGCATGCCCAGGTGGAGTTGAATCTGCAGGATGTCTTCGGGGGGGATGGGTATGTGGCTGTGCGGCCTGCGTTTTTCGCTAGCAACTCGATGATGTGGAGGAGTGGGGTTCTGGAGGGCGAAGTCAAGCTGGCATATCCGGACGCCAAGTTCGATTATATCGCGCCGGAGGATATTGGAAGTGTCGCGGGGACGTTTTTGGCGAAGGGGCTGCCGGTGGGTGAAGACGGGGGCAAGAGGGATTTTGTCAATCTTGTTGGACCGGAGACGATGTCGATGAGGGAGGCTGTTGGTGTGATTGGCACAGGCACTGGGAAGGAAGTCAAGGTCACCAAGGTGGATGAGCAGGAGGCAGTGCAGGTCCTGACGACGGTCAATGGGTTGCCGGAGCCTGTGGCGAAGACCCTGCTTGTCCAGTTCCGCAAGCAGGAGGAAACTGAGGCTTTCTTCAGTACGCCCGGGTATGAGGAGGCACGCGGAAGTGTTCAACGGTATACTGGGAGACCGTCATTGCGCTTCCATGAGTGGGTGGATCTGAATAAGGACAAGTTCCTTGCTTGATTCAGCGTTGTAATGTCCGAATCATCATTATTCTAATGACATTGTGTCCACGATTGCCAGTTAATCGAAAAAGACTTGCTTTATGACACTCGTAAAGAAGACATGTATTCAGTTGACTGACGGGAGATCTCAAGACACAGCTGGCACCGTTCCTAATTTGCAGTGAGAAGGAGACAGGAGAGGTGCTGTCGGTACTCCATATGGCACCACTCATCATGCTGTGCCTACGCAGTTACGAGCATTACTTTGGGAGTAGACTACCTCTTTGTCCGGTCGGCTAAGACAATAAATTTCTTGCTTTTGGATATCGCCAAGGTCGTTTAGGATTGGCTATCTCTTTTGCCTCCAAAAACACCGTCGTCAAGACTGTATAGCTGGGCAGCCGAATCAGAGGCTTCTCTTCCTTGTTACTGCAAAACTGAAGCAAGAATACTGACTATCATAATGATTTGAAATCAGATTCCTTGCACAATGCACCCGTACGATTCCAGAAGTATCCCACGTGCTCCCTCGTGTTACTGAACGACACAACCGGGCCGTCAACGCCATGGCTGCGGTAGGAAGCATTCTCCACGCAAAGCGCGGCATTTGGAAATGGCCACCGACGTCGACGAGTAACATTCGGAATTGAGCTGGTGTGATTTGAGAATCGATCGCAACAGCCTTCGAAACTTCCCGCCAAGTCACGCGCCGAGATACCCAAAGTGGCGAGACGGACATTGCAAGAGCACCTAGCCAACCATAACGATTGTCTTGGCTTTGAATGAAAACCAGCAGATCAGGAACGTGCTGGAGACTGCATTATGATTCGCTGAGAGCTTCGTGGTTGTCGTGCGCCGAGAGCTGGGCGGACCTTGGCGCCAAGTCCGCTCTCCAGCGCGGAATCAAGTTGTCGCAAAAATCAGAGCGAGCAGCCAATGTGGACGGGCTATGGCTTCACGTTGGTGATTGCAATGGACTATCTCAGAGCATCCAGAAGCACATGAACTGCCTTGGCGAGATGGTCACGGACCGCCGCCTCTTCGGCTGATCTAGATATATAGCTTGCTTCGCTTCTCTCTGCAAAAATTCTCAACCCATCCATCAATTTCCTTCTCATACCTCATATCAAGTCTGCTGTTGCAGCTTGAAGCCAAGATGATTTCCCTCGCAACCGCCAAATACGACTGGATCCTTGCCCTCACCTCCATCACCTTCGTCTTCAGCGCCTTCGGTAACGGGGCCAACGATGTGGCCAACTCATACGCCACCTCCGTCGCTGCTCGCACACTGAGCATGTGGCAGGTGGGCATTCTGGCCGCCTGTACCGAGTTCATCGGTGCCGTCGCCCTCGGCGCGCGAGTGACCGATACCATCAAGTCCGGCATCATCAGTATCGATCGGTTCGAGAACAAACCGGGACCACTGATGCTGGCAATGGGCTGCGCTGAAATGGGCAATGCCGCCTGGCTGATGCTGGCGACCGGTATGGGCTGGCCTGTCTCGACCACCCAAACCATCGTCGGATCGCTGGTCGGTGTCGGTCTAGCTGCTCAGGCGCCTATCCACTGGGAATGGACCAAGGGCAGTGTCTCTCAGGTTGCCGCGTCGTGGGGGATTGCCCCGGCCATCGCGGGTGGCTTCTCGGCCCTGATATTCGGCATTCTGAAATATACCGTCCTCGAGCGCAAGGATCCCTTCAAGTGGGCCATGCGTCTGATTCCCGTCTACCTCGCCACGACGGGCGCCATCCTCGCTCTATTCATTGTCATCGAGGCCCCAACCGCGCCGTCCCTCGAGGAGTTCGGCGCCGGCAAAGCCGTCGGCATCATCCTGGGCGTCTTCTTCGGCTGCCTGCTCATCGGCGTCGTCTTCTTCCTGCCATACTTCCACCGCCGTCTCGTCAAGCAGGACGCCCGCGTCCGCTTCTACCACCTCCCGCTCGGCCCCTGGCTGCTGAAAGACAACTGCCCGCTCTACTTCCCCGCCCAGGGCGAGCAGTTCGTGATCAACTACTACGCAGACGCCTACGGCGAAGTCCGCGCCGGCACCCACGGCGACGAGAAAGCAACCGCCCCCGCCGACCACCAACAACAACAGCAACAGCCCCCCGACGCCAAACTCCTCGAGTCGACCCTCGACGTCGAACGCAACCTCGCCTCCGCGCAATCCACCCCGGAGCTCAAACCCCGCACGAAACACCTCGGCCCCCACGAACGCTTCCTCCACCCCGTCGCCGACCTCCCCTGGACACACCCGCACAAGTGGCTCGGCTACACCAAGTTCCTCCTCCTGCAAGGCGTCACGCGCGACGTCGTCACCCACGACTCCGCGCAGCTGCGCGACATCCACTCGCGCGCGCGGCGCTACGACGACCGCGTCGAGCACCTCTGGACCTACTGCCAGGTGGTCTCGGCGATGATGATGTCGATCGCGCACGGGTCCAACGACGTCGCGAACGCGGTGGGCCCCTGGGCCGCCGTGTACGCGACCTACAGGGCCGGCGAGGTGGACACCAAGGCGCCGACGCCGGTGTGGTTCCTGGTGGTGGCGGGCCTGCTGCTGGGGCTGGGGTTCTGGTTCTACGGGTACCATATTGTGCGGGCGCTGGGCAACAAGATCACGCAGATGTCGCCGACGAGGGGGTTTGCGACGGAGCTGGGGGCGGCGATTACGGTGTTGCTGGCGTCGCGGCTGGGGTTGCCCGTGTCGACGACGCAGTGTCTGACGGGGGCGGCGACGGGCGTGGCGCTGATGAATTATGATCTGGGGGCGGTGAATTGGAGACAGCTTGGGTTTATCTTTAGTGGGTGGGTGCTGACGTTGCCTTCGGCTGGGTTGATTGGGGGGTTGTTGTGTTTGATGGCGTTGAACACGCCGCATTTTTAGGTGCACCGTCCGGTGGTGAGGATGAGCATAGATTGTATATAGATTTGTCTCTTCTAGTCCCTGTATATATGCTTGATAATCAACACTCGAATCAGCCGTCATTAAGTCTACGCCCGCTCAAGAGAATGGAGCTTCCCGTATTGCCTGCTCCCTTCGACTGCCGGCTCATGCGCCTCTTGATCCTGTTCAGTAGCAGTACGAGCCACACCCCTCGTAGCAGGAATCAGAAACCCGGTCCCGATGTATATGCACACGACAATGTACTCCATCAGCGCCGTCATGACCACAAAAGGTCCAATCGCTCCACCCAGGTTACTCCATCTATCATCGCCGGGATGATAGATTGACAGGAAGAGCCATGCAATCCTCACAATGAGAAATGGAACAGCCAGAGCCATGCCCTTGAGCACCTAAAAACAATATCAGCATCACGCCGCTGCAATATATCAGCGCGGGCACTAACCGTTCGACTCGCCCGGGACAGACTGGCATACTGTCTCCAGAAATACCCCTGGAAAAGCACCAAGCAGGCCATAAAGACCGCCACGACAATATATCCCGCCTTGGTGAGTGTATGACCTGTCCTCACCGAGTCCGCGTCCGTATAGTTCCCGGTCAAGGAGCCGCCTGCGATGACCAAGGCAATCCCGACAACGAACAAGATTCGAGAGACGCTCATAGGCAGGCGAAGGCTCTTGTTACTTTTGAAATCGTAATGGATACTAAAAGAGTTAGACCATGCCTGCTTTAGCTGGAAGCGCACGTACATTATCCGCAGAAGACCAATAGTCGCTGCAATCAGGGGCAGCAGTCCGGCGTTGAGAAGGATCAGGGCGGCGATATAGAGGCCGACGCTTGTCGGGCTGTTCTCGTAGAGTATGACGATGATAGCACAGGCGACGCGAACTATCAGCAACCATCAGCTCTGCAGTACATGTAGCAAGTGGAATGAAGGTGCTTACTCAAGCAGAAAACTTGGAGGATATACCAGGGCATTCGGGGGGCGCCATGGCGGTGGAATAGTAGGACCGCGGCGGCTATTATGGCAGGGATATAGAAGACAATCTGCGCAATGGCGACCTTGGAATGATCTGTAAGCATTGTGTAGCAACGATATCGCTATAAATGAGAGAAGAGAACGATGGTGGATTGGAAGTACGGAGATAGCTTGGTGAATTGGCAACGCAGATTCACGGGAGAACACTCATACCTTTATAGTCCACTCTTTCCACACTCCACAGTCAGCCGCGACAGGCAGCCCGATTTCTCTTGGAACCCAAATTTCTGCAATATCCAATCGACTGCACTCGTCGTATACAGCTGAGACGAAAATCACGTGGCTCGCAGGTTTTGACCCAAACAGGCTTAGTGCGGTGGATGCATATTATGCCTCAAAAAGCTTAGGGCTGACAAGATTCATTTTCCCATGCATATTGCTGTCGAGGGGTGACTCCGCCTCCTGAGGCTGTGCAACTTAATAGGAGTCGTACTTTAGCGGCTTGGGAATTCTCGAACGTCATTTCTTTCATGCTCATATGTATGGCCACATCCGCAGCCCCTGGTGCATCTTCTGCGATACGCCCATCAACCAGGCCAACTCCGCTTCGTCATTTTGTCGGTACCGGATAGCCCATATTGCAATGATTACGGGTGTTGAAGCGGCAAATATCCCCAGAAGTGACATGTCTTCTTGCAGGCAGTACTCCAGAGACTGGCAGACGTTGCGTGCCATGCTCATGTAGTTCTGTCCATCGTCTCGAGTTGGGGAATCTCGGTCGGGTGAGCTCTCGTCGTATTTGTTGGGACCCAGGTTATGTTTCTCACTGGTTACTTCAACAATGGAGGCAGCGGCGCCACGGAGATCCTGTAGCTGAATGACGTCGTACAGGTTGCTCAGCGTCGCCCACAAAAGCGCCTTCGACGCCCAATACAGCATCAACAACGTTGCAGTTTTGAGATCGGGAAAGTTGTATACCACGGAGAATTGTCCCTGGCCGGGAGCGCTGCTCTGGAATGACTGCGAGAGAACAGGCCAGTACAACGGACCCGATACCTCAAGCCGGATTGCTTCGTAGATGTCCTGTAGAGTTTGATCGATTCTCAGACATTCCCCGACAAGCAAGTATGTTGAGTTTAGAATGTCCGCCCGGTTGAGCGATGACAGTTGATCATAACGCTGGAGAATAGAGGGTATGTCAGCCAGGCAATCCGCAATGCGATCAGCCATTCGTTTTGGCCGTGAGGTCCAGGGATCCTGGCACCAGGCTCGATCGCATAGGAAATTCGGCACACGGTGGCCAATCGCATCAAGGATCTGACAGTGTCATCATCAGCGTTATATCGAATGAAATGAGACGAATCAAGCAAACGTACCCCCTGTAATCTCACCCCCAGGAAAAGATCATGCCCTATCCCAGCCGTATGCGCATCCATACCACGCGCCTTTATCAGCGACAAGAACCCCCTGCAATGGCTCAAATATGCGTCGGCCCCGTTATCTGGACACTCCATAAGTTCATACAGGCTCAGAACCAAACACGCAGCCAGCGTTTCATTGTCGTGCATCAGACTGGCATTCCAGAGCGCCCTCTGCATCTCGCGAAGGCCTCTCGTATACGCCTTTAGACTCTGGTGTATGAGCGCAGTGTCTTGGAATTTCCGACCGAGAGCCGCGCAGGAAATCGCCAAGGTGGAGAATTCCAGTGCCTTGGATCTCGTGGGGATATCAGGTAGGAGAAACAGCCATGGCCTGTAATGCTTGGGTGATAGGAAGCGTGTGTGAGGCAGACAGCGACCGATGAATTCGTCGAGGAGCCGTTGGCGAATATGGCAACTCATGATGATCACATTTCCAGGACCTTGATCGAGAATGATTTGATTGTTCGCGTGGTCCTGGCGGGTCGTGCGAGAGGATTCTTTGGCTCCGGGTTGAACCAGGACAAAGACCCTGTCGCGCCGGTAACCCAAGCATTGGCGATTGGATTTGAGGCATTGACTGCAGCTGGGTCTTTCTTGTCCGCACTGAGTTCTGTCAATATTCAATATCCCATGGTACTCTTGCTCGGGATGAACATTAGGACTGACCGCGATTTTACGTGCTCGACAGGTTCCGCAGCCTTGAGACTTTCCTCGTACACCGCCCATTCTCTGGACTTGTTGAGACTCAATGTTCAGACTGGATCGATATGAAGAATGAAATGAGATTGATCATGAGAGCAACTGACCGAGACTGTAGCCTGGTCGGTAAAGGTAGCTGAGAGCTAAGAACAACAAGCAGCGCTTATCCCCGAGTGGAGTGAAACTCAACCAATCAATCATGACACCGCCACAATTGCCATCCATGTATGAGGCTGCCGCCAGGTATTCTTAATCCTGCGGAGAATTGGGTCAAGGGATATCCGAGATGGACAGACTGATCCCCGATTGTCATGTCAATTCGCATAATCTCAAACTGAAAGGTGTTCCAACGGCTCCTTCTACGGATTTACTCGCTCCTCACCCCGTGAAATATATATCGTCACCTATACTGGGCTGTACAACAATTCAGGGATACACAGGATCTACTCTCGAATGGGAAACATGATACTCTGAGTGTCATACCACCCTATATTCTTCTATTCATCACTTCATAAGGCCGAGACCATCCGTAAATCATAGCTATGGATGAGAATGTGAGTCTGAAGCCGAAAAAAGAGAAAATGCCAAAATTTCCTGGTACTCCACAAAGCGGATGAGACGCCTCTGATTGGTAGGATGCAGTCAGGAATCAAGGCAGCCACTGGGCTGCTGCCTTGTGGGCCTTGATGCCTGCCTCCATCCTGTATATTCAAAGAATGTTGTATATATTCGTTGAATCCAAAGGTAAATAGACATCGAAGCACACCCCAGTTCCAACCGAAATGGACGACCTTCTCAGGCCAGATCAGAAAGCGCGCCTGCACGAGGTTGCCGACCTCATGCTGGAAATCTACCAAACCCTCGCCCACATGCGCTATCTCGACCCAGCAGGAATTGAGCAGGGCCCGCATAATATCGACAATCTGCGCCCGATGTACGAAAAGCTCAAGCTTGATCCCGCCATCATCTACCTCTACAGCATCCTTCCTTATGTGGATTGTGATGTCGCTGGCAACCAAGACTTTTTTCATGGCGGTGCGTTCACTGATTTCCGCCGGGAGGACGCCGTGGAGCAGGGCCGGGATCCATTCTACGCCAGTCCTGGTGGCGATGACTACGACGCCGAGGATGGACCCTACATGCGGCCGTGGATGACCCCGTTGTCGCGGTTGGGGAATCACCAGAGCGTAATCATTTACGATGCCCGGCGGCATCGCATTTGGATTATCGACCAGGAGGGGTGGAGCAGTACTGATCCCGCGCTGATGGATGGGCCAATCGTTTACTCTGATGATTCAGATGAAGAGGAAAAGGCACCAAGCGAGGAAAGCAAGAAAAGCAAGAATCCGAATAGCATCGAGCCTATACCCAGTCGTCGCGCGGGCGATGTTCTGCGTGATATTATCCACTGGTATCGTTCACTAGACGAGCTACCGGGTGGTGAGCATAGCGGAGGCGAATGGGACCAGTACCATCTGCCACTGAAGGAGTTGTACCGCGAGTATGGCTGGCCGGAGGATTTCGACGGGGACAGCTTCGAGGTTGCTCAAGCGAGAGCGCACGGTGCTTCTGGCGCCAAGTACTCCGCTGAAGAGCCATTGCGATGCGTAGAGACATTCAAGCTCTGGATGAAGCGTGCGGATCAACACATTTCGGCACATCAAGCTGAACTTGCGGCGGCCAAGTCCGTGGATGAGGAGTGGGCGGTGCGTTTCAGGCTCTGGATGGATGGGCGACGTCATGCGAGGAACATTGAGGATCTCAGCAAGGCTGAACAAGAAGCAGAAAGGCTGTGTCCAGGGGGGGTATGTCAAAGGACGGAGGATCTCCCTCTCTGGGAGCTGGAGAGGCTGCGGCATGAGTACAAGTGGAAGCAGGAAAGTGTGGAAAGCTACCGAAACTGGGCGGAGGAGTCTGATACAGACCCTGACCGTGCGCGATATTATAGAATCAGCCTGCAGCATGCAAAGAAGGCCACTGCAATCTACCAAAAGGCGTACAAAGCGTCCCAAGCAGACGCAGAACGACTATGTCCAGGGAGGACCTTTCAGTCCGCTACCGGAATTACCTCACTCGGGAGAAAGGATACGGTCACTAGTATTCGGGACCAGAAAGACTGTATGGCCATGATGCAAGTCGAACTTGAAGCCATCAAAAATTGGGTGCTGCAATTGCCAGATGGGGCTATACAGGCCAACAAGCTTGTGGAGGAGGAGGTTGAAAAGTACGAACGGGCAATTGACAGCGGGAAGGAAATGCTCCAGAGGTATGAAGCGTCTTTAGCCGAGCATGGCAATCAAGATTGATGGAGTACTGGACACGTGGATGCATATCTGTACCTCTTTTGGTAAATTAGCTGCAGTTTGTACTACATAGAGGAGACCATCTGCAGTTGCCACAGCAATATCACATCCCTGCAGATGCGGGGGGCGAGCACATTCCGACTCCCGCCTCTTCTGGGCTATTTTAGTTCACTTCTTCGCCGTCCATCCACCATCGTCACGATGTCAAAACTTCATCTTCTGGTGATAGCATTTTCTCTGCTCGCCGCCGGCATGGGAACACCACATCGCCGGACATATCTGTATGTCGGAGGCGACTACACCCTCAACAGCGATGGAGAACACATCTTCACCGACCAGATGTACGTCGAGCGGCTTACTCCCGTCGATGGGCCGGTTAAAGAGTATCCGATCGTGTTCATCCACGGAGCCGATCAAACAGCAACGGTACAAGTCTCTTGTCTGAAAGCACTCACATCACTAACACGTCTAGAACTGGCTGAACAAACCTGACGGAAGTGAAGGATGGGCGTCTTACTTTCTCTCCCAAGGCTACGAATGCTACTTGCTCGATCAGACATCCCGCGGCAGGAGTCCTTGGGATGCCCAGAACGGAAAGTTGAGGAAATACAGTGCCGAGTTCCTGCAGAAGTACTTTACTGCCACAGAGAAATACAACCTCTGGCCACAGGCGAGTCTCCACACCCAGTGGCCAGGAACTGGAGTTATGGGCGATTCCATCTTCGATGCGTATTATGCGTCGACCGTCCCTTCGCTTGCGGACAACGCTGCTCAAGAGTCTTCCATGCAGCCTGCTGGCGCTGCATTGTTAGACGCCATCGGCAAGCCGGTGATACTTGTCGCTCATTCTCAGGGAGGATCGATGTCTTGGGTCATCGCAGATAGGAGACCGGATCTGGTGCATTCCATCATCGCGATTGAACCATCTGGTCCACCATTTCAAAATGCGGTTTTCGGGAGTGGACCGGCGCGTCCGTACGGATTGACGGATATACCGATCACTTATTCCCCTCCGGTGACCGATCCAGCTACGGACTTTGTTAAACAGACGATCACATCCAGCTCCAGTGCAAGGTCGGATTGTATCATCCAGGCTGATGACCCTCCGCCTCGGCAGCTCGTCAACCTGTCCCAAATTCCGACATTGGTTGTTACAACCGAAGCATCGTACCATGCCACGCACGACTGGTGTACTGTTCGGTTCTTGCGACAAGCCGGAGTCCCCACAGAGCACCTGCAGCTAGAGGAGATAGGTGTTCATGGCAACGGGCATATGGTGTTCCTGGAGAAGAACAGCGACCAAGTGGTCAGAGCGATACACAAGTGGATGGAGGGATCCGATGTCCTCCGCATGGTTTAGATTCTATAAGCAGGTCTATCATGTCATCGCACATTCTTGACAATCAATTCCGGCCGATCCACCCTCCGAGCCCACTCCATCCAACTCCCATCGTAGATCCGCCGAGGGTTCATGTACCCCGTCTCTCCCAGCGCCAAATCCAGCGCCGCAGCCGTAACCCCCGAATTGCACGTCAAAACCAACGGCACCCGCCCATCAACCCCAGCCCTCTCAAACAAAGCCCTCAACCGCTCCACCGACAAAAACTCACTCGAGTCTTCCTCCAGCATCGCCGCCAACGGCACATTGATCGCCCGCGGCATATGCCCCGAACTCAACCCAGGCACAGCCTCAGCCTCCTCCCCAGTAAACCGCCCCGCAATCCTCGAGTCAACAATCTGGAACCCCTCCGAACCACCCAACACCAGCTCCCTCAACTCCTCGAACGAAATCACCCGGTCGCCGTCCACCGGGGAAACGGGATACTCGGCGACAGACGGGAGGGGGTGCATCTCCCCGCTGGCGACGGGGTAGCCCTGCTGCACGTACACCCGGAAATTGTTCAGGACGTGCACGGCGTCGTGGCCGAAGAGGCTGAACATCCACGCGACGCGCGGGGAGCTGTAGATCCCCACGTCTACGGCGTCGTAGATGACGAGTACGTCGTCCTTCGTGATGCCTAGGGCTGCGACGCAGGATGCGAAGTGTGAGGCGGTGGGGAGCATCTGCGGGTATGGCGAGGAGCTATCTCTAACGAGGTCCATGTCGAAGAAGCTGGATGATTGTTACTAAGTGAGGTGCTGGGGTGGCTGAGAATAACATACATGGAGTTAGGGATATGCTGGGCATGATAGGCGGGGGTATGTACTGCGCGCCGGCCAGCGGCCACGGGGATGATCCGCCGAGTAGTTGTGGGTGAATTCACAGCGTTGTGGAATTGGGCTGGTGAGACCAGGATTCTTGAGAAGGGGCTTGTCATTGTGGTTATTTCAGATGTGGCATTAAGTGGATTGGGTGTTCTAGACTAGAACATGATTCTAGATATTTATTGCAAAAAAAGTGGGCGCAGCGGGGATAATTAAAGGATCCACTATCAATCACGCAATTTGCCCTAAATTAGTTGAGGAATAGTTTATTCCTGACAGCATTGCAGATATCAATTCTAATCGGACCCAATGGTATTCAATTAATTGAAACTGGCAGAATCCAGACAGCTTCCCTCTATCACAATAGTATGTCACTAAGCGCCGTTCCTGGCTTCATACATCCCCAGAAGGATTCGAGATTCGCGAGATTTCGCTGCGCCTATTCGCTCAAGCACAGTAGAAATTGACATAGCAGTCCGGCTTGCCGTCCACCAGATCACATTGATCAATCATAGGGAAGAAATCGCCGCTGGGACAATTGGCTTCACAGGTCTTGGCACTGCCACAGGGGGCATCGTCTAGTATTGTTAGCCCACGAGCCAGACAGGGAGAAAGGAAGAATCACATTGAGCGAAAGCAATCGCTGCCAGTCCAAGAACGGTGAGGATGGGGCTGAGTTGCATCTTGATCTACCAGGGTCAGTTCGTCACTGATGCTTAGGGAGTGGAGTGCCGACTTACGTTGGGGTACAGTAGACTTGAATCTATACTCGGTAGTGAAGAATGGATCTTTTTTGGCTGGCTTTCAAACAGAATTTATACTCTGGTTCCATGGCCAATTCCATTTGCAGGCATGGCTGGGTTTCCAATACTCTGGGTTATGCACATTCCTCAAAGAACCCCTTGCTTAGGGTTGTGTAACGCTGTAGCATAAGGATATCACTGGGTCACTGACTTGTACTCCGGATGGCCTCGCAGATCATGGCACAGGGATCAGGGGGCCAGCACCAGATTTAGTACTATTAGTGTAGGAATTCATCTTTGTGCTGGCGGCATTGCCTTATGCATATGATCATCTTTCCCTCAACCAGTAGTGACAATCAGCTACCCCTGCTTCTGGTGTGATACTACTGAATCTTCTGATGAATTAAGCCAGCAGAAATCACAAATACACCTTCTTTCTTTCTTTTTTCTTTTCCCCTTCATTGCAGATCATACCAATTGACCACCTTAGCAATCCTGCAAGGTCTTCTTAGTTGTCATAGCAATTGGCTGTCCAACACACAGAGTTAGTCAACCCTCTCAAGGTAGAAGACAACACAACTCATGCAGATAGAAAGCGATATTTCATTCGATATTTACATTAGTCAGAGGTTCACCACAGGTGTGTCGAGTAAGAGTTAGTCCGCAGATCACAGGGTAAAATACCCCCCAGCCACAGCCACAATCACCAACAATTCTATATTAAGGCTCGAGAAGCTATTCTTGTTTGCCCGCGAAGCAGGTACTGTATTGGTAGGTACGGGAGCCGCAAGAGCAGTCTCGACTCCGGTAAAACTGGTCGACGTTCTGCGAGATGAGGTTGAGGTAGTTGAATCCGTCTCAGTAGTCTCTGCTGCATAATCAGAATCTGTTGATCTCGTCCGTCGAGTGCTGCTCTCAGTTTCTGTAGTGGCGTAATAATCTCTCGTTGACTCTGTATCGGAATATGATGACGTTGTGTGGTCCTCTGTGGAGGTGTAGGTGTGTTCTGAGGTAGTGGACACTTCCACCTCCGTATATGTGTATGAGGTTGTTGAACCATCGTCATCACTCCCAATGTCGTCGTAGCTTTCATCGCATACTCGACCCCATTTACACTGTCCGTGTCAATACATAGTCTAGCACCAGGGTATAAGAAACGTACACAACCGCCTTGAGTACAGGAGTAACCATACTCGCACTGCAAACATCAGCGCCATATCCATACGCAACCCAGAGGAGACGCACATAATATCCATCACCGCAACACTCCGATATCATTGGCACGCAGTTCGTGTCACATTCCTTCTCAGTATACATTTCACAACAATACGTCGGTCCCTTGGAAGGCTTCACGTCGTTGTAGCAAAGCTGAGCGGCCGGGCAGCAGGATCCATCCGAGCAGCAGGTAAAGTCGCAGCACTGGCCGGCGTCGCACAGATGAGCCCCAGGTAAGCAATCGTAGTACCTCGGGAGGATATTTGTGTCGTAGGCTTGCGAGATGGAGGCATTATTTGAAGGAGCGAAGCGGCCTTTTTGAAAGGGCTTCAGAGTGTCGCGTTTGAGGCTGGATGCTGTTGTAGTAATGGAGACGGCCGAGGCCAGCAGTAGAAAAGAGAACCGAGCCATTTTTCTCGGTTATGGATTACTATGCAAAAAGATTGGGCAGATAGCGACTTATATAGGTGTTTTGCGCTCTTGTTGTACGAATCTGGAGAGCGTCTGGGACCTCGTATTCCAGATACTTAATGATACTAGAGCAAGTCTAATTTCTTGGTTAAATGGATTGAGGAAGCCTTATTGGCCATTCAATGTGAACTCTGCCCGAACCGAGTCAGGTTGGGATATACCTCGTATTTACTAACGAATCGCACTGACACAATCAATATCAGGCCCATATTCCAAGACCCTATCCGCGCTTTGACTCTCGGCATTGAACCGGGTAAGGGCTATATCTACGAGACGGGTTGAGCCTGGTGAATAAGGATCTAGGACCTACTTCCGGCAATTTTGAAGACGACCCTTTACCAGGATTTGCAGAGGTTATATCCCGCGATCTTGGGGCTTTCAAGGGCGATGAAGAAGGTGAACTATAATCTGACTGGATTGCAAGGATTTTGGAGTCAACATGGATTCAAGAAAAGAAATATTATTGTACTACTCTTGAAAAGACGACGAAAAAGGAGCTGAATAGGAAAATTGAAAGAAATCCCACATTAGCGAACTGGCGTGCTTCTCAGAAGACTCTCATCTCAGCGCCTTTAAGAAACGTCCATCTGAAGAACCCCATCATAAGAGCAGCTGATTTCAATGCCTGGCTCCGGGTCATTCACACAAATCCACTTGGTTCCAGGCGCGGCGCCATTTGCGTTCGAACTCAGCAAGACATGACCATCTTCAGGGATTGAGCCATTGACCCTCTGGAGCTCGAGCGTGAACCAGTTGAAGTCAGGAGCGCCATTGGGAAACTTGATGTAGTACTCCCCATTGTTGCATCGGGCGTTCTCCTTGGGTAGCTGGCCGTAGGTCCTATATGACAAGAGGAGTGCCGATTAGCCTGGTATTCTCGACGAGAGGGCTCTGGACTTACCAGATCAGGTTGCAGTCGGTGGGTGTGTCCCCTGGGTAGTTTGGATCGGTAACTACAAAGTGCATGAAGGCACCAGGGGATGAGGGAGCAGCTTTGGCCCAGAAGTCGCTGATTTGAATGTAGCTGTCGCGCTTGATGCTGGTGGGAACGGCGAGAGCCGAGCTGGCAGCCAGGAGAAGGGAGGCGGTGGTGAGCTTCATTGTACAGATGGTATTAGACTTGAAGGGAGAGGAACAGTGTGTGTGAAGATGATGATGAGGAGGAGTTGATGTCGGAAATCGAGGCGATACTTATACTTATGCATCCCCATTGCAATTGAGCACATATCATGTTAGCCAGTAAGTATGTAGCAGTCAGCTAAGACATTACAGCCCAGGCGAAGCTCTGAGAGTCTATAATTATCCGTTTGGCACGCCGTATATGACGAATCCTGAGGCTGAGAAGGCATGGATAGCATCATTTCGGCGAGCTCGATGTATCTCGGTGGCTCCCAAGCCTTTCCGAGTGAGACACTGAATCAGGCACACCACCTACTCACCGACTGTGTGGTGTCCAGTTGAATATGTGTTGTTATTACCGGTTGTGGCTGATGCTTATTTCAGGCCTCCCATTCTCCACCCGTTTAGTGCTGGCAGGCTATACATACCTTGAGATCTGCAGGTGGATACTTTGAATTACCTGGACCAATCTCATAGTAAAGCTTATTCCTGTTGCCTCACACGTAGGCTAATTATAATTGGTGAGGTTGACTCAATTTAGAAACCACGAGGAAGCTTAAGAATCAGATCTAGCGGTATAGACAGACTGTGCACTCCTTAGTCGGACAGTTCTCTTTAGTTAAATTGGTGTCACAGGATTTATATGTGGATGGTCTGTCGACCATATCAGTTTGCACAAAGTTGCTGCTCAAATCACTATATTCACTACCATAGTCAATAGACTTGATGGTACTTATTACAATTAGAACTCATAAAGCTATCTTTTCCTTATGAAAGTATCCTCCAGATACGAAGAACATACTAGCAGCAGACGCCGAAATATAATCCTCTCAATCGTCGATCAGCTATATTCGATTCTTTCGACAGTCATCGCTACCGTGGCATTGGCCTACATTTTCCCCGAGAATATCCTATCATGTCGTCTCGAGCAGCAGTGGCAGTCGTACTTTCGTGCGAAGAATGCGCAGGCGATTCGAACAATTCAGGATAATCTTCAATGTTGTGGACTGCGCAGCACCCATGACAGAGCATGGCCATTCAAGGACCGCAACCATGGTGATAATGCTTGTGAGCTTCAGCTTGGATATCCCCGGAGTTGTTTAGCACCATGGCAGGAACAGCAACGGGTCGCGTCATGGATGGTCTTTGCAGCTGCGGTATTGATCTGGACTATGAGGGTATGTGCATGATCTCGCAATGTTCTTCTGGTTTGAGTAATGACGTGCTTTATGTGCAGATCGGCTTCCCTCATATTAGTCGCCGTCGACCTAGCTGGATGAGCGCATTCAGGACACGAGAGACGCCTGACTACCAGCGGATAACTCAAGCGGAGGAGGTAGACGAGGAAGGTAACGGCGAGAGAACCAACGATGCAGAGCAAGGAAGGACTTTGTTGCCTCACGAGGAGTCTGGTTATTCCAACGAGTGGGGCCACTAAGGTCGATATATCGATGCTCATAACCCAGCTCAACTTCCCATGTTGGTCGGTAATTGCACGCATGCTTTCGAGTCATGATAATCCTAGGTTCGCTGTCGCAGTACACAGTCATTTGACATGGATTTTCTTCACATACACTTTCTCTGGCTCATTCACATGTTTCTCAGTAACATTTGCCAGGATCATTGGCCACAATCATAAGTGGGAAAGATATATTTTGCGCCAGACGCTCGCGTTCTAAGTTATATGGAATTTGGGTCTTAATGCGCATACCTGAAGCAATCACATTCCTTGATAATGATTGATATGTGCATTGATTTTCTATTTCTAAAGTCTAGATGTTTGATCGAGATCTGTCGATTCAGAGTGATTTCCATCATCATCACGCCCTGGATCGTATTATCACTCCCGCCTATGATTGGCCAATCGATTATCAATCCGATCGAATCGAGATCGGCGATATCGGCCCCTCCCTCGCCGAGTTGTTCCGCTCCGACTCCCCGCCATATTAATTGTTAAATCCGGCCCCCTCCACCCCGGATCTTGTCAGACAAGTGCCTTTGCTCTGCCCGTCTGCCTCTGCAGGCATTGTTACACCATGCGCTGCAACAGTGGTGCCAGTTGCACCATTGGCGCAACAAAAGGTACGCACAATAATCTCGAGCCTCACAAGGAAAATCGTACTATCCGCCCATTGATAACCAGCTAATTCCTCGCAGTATGGGCGACTCTGATCACAAACACAGACTACCTCCCGGGCCTCTTCACTCTCGAGTACTCGTTACGAAAAGCCGGCTCCAAGTACCCGCTAGTCGTTCTGTACACCGACTCCTTCCCCGCTGAAGGACATGCCGCCGTCGACGCCCGCGGATTGCCGAAGCAGCGCGTCCCGCACCTCCTACCCTCCCTTCCGAAAGAATATACCAATGATCCTCGATTCCATGATACGTGGACGAAGCTTACGGCGTTCTCGCTAGTCGAGTATGAGCGTGTGGTGCTGCTGGACAGCGATATGCTGGTTCTGCAGAGCATGGATGAATTAATGGATATTGAGCTGGATGTGCCGGAGCTAGGGGGAACGGGAAACAGGGTGTTTGCGGCCAGTCATGCGTGTGTTTGCAATCCGTTGAAGAAGCCCCATTACCCGAAGAACTGGTATGTCTCCCTTTGTTTCAAGACGGCGAATGAAAGATTGGAACCGAGATTGACAGAGACGTGTGTAGGATCCCGGCCAACTGCGCGTTTACATCACAGCATGCCACCTCCGACGCGGCCCAGACACTCGGAGCCCCATCAGACTCTGGACTTGGACTCTGCAACTCAGGCCTCCTCGTCATCAATCCGTCAAAAGGAGTCTATGACAAGATCATCGACCAGCTCAACACCCCCGCGACACTGAACTACACTTTCCCTGACCAAGATCTCATCTCCGATGTCTTCCACGGCCGATGGGTCGGCATACCGTACATATATAATGCGCTCAAGACATTACGGCGCAAGGGCGTCCACGACGCTATCTGGCGGGATGATAGGGTCAAGAATGTTCACTATATACTCAGTCCGAAGCCTTGGGATGAGATTGACAGCATTGCGGACGGCCAAGGGATGGGAAAACGGCGAACGGCTAGTCTGGACCCTACACATGAATGGTGGTGGCGGTTCACGGACGAAAGACTGGAGGATGATAAGAAGAGAGACGTGGCTGATATGTTCTAGATGCTGAGATACCCGTTTGTTTCGATACGATAGAGTAATTATACATAGATCTATATTCTGCATTACCCAGTCAGCATTTGATTTGTCTTCGCAGTCAGCAATGTGGCATATCTACTCTTAGAGGAAGGACGGGCTAAACTTTCCTCAGTCTCTCGAGTAGGGCATTTGCTCTCCGATACGCTGTATAGTATGACTACTACTACTACTCCTACTACTACTACTACTACTACTACTACTACTACTACTACTACTACTACTACTACTACTACTACTACTACTACTACTACTACTTATTTCTGCTGATCCATGCCCTTCCTCGCATTATTTATGATCATTAATTCGCCATTCACAGGATAAAAGCCCCATAAACAAGCTGGTGGGAGCTCTTCTTCACAGAGAAACGCTAGACGGCCCAACCTACCCATCCAACACCTCATTTCCTGTTCACGGTGACCCCTTGAGAAAATCGAACTGGTCACTTTAATCCCAACGAAATCCGTCTCAGTGCGCGAATAGGTCTGCATCAATGACTTTAGATATCGTTGTTACCCCCGGAGAGACAGCTGTCAAAGGATAAGGAGGGACCACAGTAGGCATTCTCGTTGAAGCTACTGACAGGGCCCAGCTTCAACCATCCATCCCAGGTTCTACCATGGTCCATACGAAGGCACTGAGTACCGCAGACATTGTTATGCTCAACATTGCTCAGGTATTTCTTGATAGCACCGGCAATGGTGTCATGCTGAGCAGTGGTATCACAGTTGCGGCCAGTAGAGTGGTACGTCCACTTCAGGCCCTCAAAAGTGCCGTACATAGTGTTGCAATTTCCCCCGTTCGACAGATCCTTGATGGTTGTGGCGATGTTTCTCGCGAAGTTGACAACGTATGAGGCAATGCCAACGCAGGCGCCTACAGCTATAACTGTCCGCTCACATACGGTGATTGGCGTACGTTCGGCAAGTTCAGCGATATCACGAGTGTCGAGACTGGTTTCGTTGAGGCTGATTTGGAACCACTTGTCTGGTAGTGGCTTTCCATCGATGGTAGAGGGCCATGTAGACGCCAGCGAAGATGTTGTAAGACAACAGACTATCGTAATCAACAGAGTCTTTGCGAATAACGTGGTGATTGAGGCTGTTGAAGATAATGATACCAGAAAGGAGAAGATAAAAGGCTGTATCAGCAAGGCGATCAACGAAATCAGGCATTGCTTTAAGAACTGATGTGTTTGGGACGACGATGGAGGATCACACTCCTCCTTATATTAAGCTAAAAGGAGTCATACGATATATCACATCCAGTGGATGATTCTACTGTATCCACATGCGCGATTTTCTGGACAAGTACCAAGGAGTCGTGAGTTCGCCGTGGTTGGCATTACCTCCGTGTCCAAATAGCGGCCCTGTATGTCTCATGCGATAACTATACGAAACTAGCGCATTGCCTCCACAGCAGCTTTCTATATGTGAGGACGGGGAGAAGCATCAGCTCGCGAAGACCTAGGTTGTGATTTCCCTGGACATGATCTATCGGAGTCAGATAGAGTGACCTGATACAGCCAGATATTTGTAAAAGCACCGGTTCTCATCCGTAGCAATTTGCGTAGGAGTCGTGATTAGATAGTGGATCCTCCAGCAATGTGATCTGCTGCCTGCTGGCGGACAGAGCCGATGCACAAAGCTATCGCCTCACTTGGCGCCAAGCATAATATGGGCGGCGCCGGACCAAGTGGGAGCAGCAGAAGGGCTAAAAACTGGCGTGTAAATATAAGTGGTCAATCTGCAGAGCTAGCAGGGTCTGTACACCCATGTCTCATTGTACATTTCGCTTTATGGCAAAAGAATGTAACCCAGGAAGATCTTCGGAGCTTGAATTGGACCCCGTGTCACCAATAGACATCCTTGATTTCGAGACTTTTTTGTTAGCTTGATTTCCAGAGAAGGAAGGTGGTTTACCTCATAAAAATGAGTCAATACACTGATATTTTGTAGTCGACTGTAATGGATGGTACAGTGGCTTTGAAGGTCCATAAAAGGAAAGGATATAAGCACTACTCATACCAAGAAAGATTGCCATACCTTTCATGACTTTGTACACCCCAGATTATATATCCTTTAGAGTGATTCAGCAAAAAATAAGGTGTGGCGCTCGATCAATCCGAAGCATGTCCCACAGTCTCACATAGTCACTTGTTGAACTGATGTGGTTAATAGGGTTCGGGCCGGACGTGCCTATCACATGCTTTGCCATTCATATTAGCAAGAGGATCCGTTGGAGACCATGAGGCATCCACATTCTAGTAATTCAGTTCTGTACAGACAGGTCGAGCACAGTCATAGAGAGTGATCTCGTACTTCCAGGCAGGGACGATATTGTCGATCTACATTCCATATTACTCAGCCAGCAATTTGAATTGTCGTTGCCAGATCAGCAATGTGCCACATCGGCTCAAAAAGATGGTGGTCTAACCTTGTCTCATTTTCTCGAACAGGCCATTCTGCTCTTCAAGGCGATGTAAACCCGTAGGTCTGAGTTCGTCCCGAACAGACATCCTGTCAACATCACGATGGCTTTCTATCCAGATAATTGAACGCAAGATCTTCTTCACCTCCTGCCATGTCCACACCCAGCTCATCAATCATCCATCGAATTCATGAGATATATTAAGGTCGATGCTCCGTTCCCAAAGCCGCGATCCCTCCCAAGGTCAATGTCCAGTTTAATGAACTGCTTATTGGTGACAATAATATGTTTCAATTTCTGCATGGAGCAGTAAACATTGAGAATCATAAATCGGACGTGTTTGGATACAGTAACGTCGTAGTTATCCATTGCTGCCATTTTTTGGCCTTGAATCACTGCGACAATGCGGGAGCCATATCAAGGTTCAATAATAATCTGAGTCGCCGAGAAAGGGAGATGGGGCACGTGCCTCACCAAAAGGGGCCGTGGAGTCGTTTCCGCCCGAAGCTCTCGATTCATCCTTGAATTCCCAGAGTTCAAAGCCCCTCAGACGGTTCCAAACGTCCTGAAGAATTGGCTGAATGAGGGTATCAAGACTGCATCCATGCAGCGAAAGTGAATGACGTTCCTCCGTGCGAGAGCTGTACCGATCAGGCTGGAATTTTTCTACACCAGAACTATCACAGTAACGCACAGTTGAGGTTTTGTACAGTATACTTGTAAGCTGCTCAAGGCTGACATTGGGAACAGAGACCGCTGGGAGAGGCGGAAGCTGACCACCAGCATGAAGCTGTTTGATCAAAAGACCCAGACGGAGAGCGTCACAGACGTCTGAGCAATGCTTGCGACCATCGCGTAGATCGGTGATCAATTCGTAGGACATGTCAAGTGCAGACTTGACGCCACCCCGACGATGCTCCTCAATCTTATCTAAAGGCATATTGTAGTTAGAAGAATAGTTTTCGACCAAATCATGCGTGTCAAGGCATACCCAAAATTCGCTGGGGAATAGGTAGGTCGCCCGGGTCGATCCGCTGTTGGCTCTGGGTTGCTGCAATTTCTGTTGCCGAGGTGAATGACGAAGGTCGTTGAAAGACCCAAGAAATGAAGATCCAGGAGATGATACCCTTGCAATATGTAGACGGCATGCTTTTGAGCAATTTGTCAATCCATATACCAGACATCACGTCCACCACTTCATGACACTCATAATAATCTACCAGCGCCGCGATCTCGGAAAGTGTTCTAAGAGTAACTTGTCGAGGAACATTGCGGCCACGCCCATGAATGATATTCATCAGGATGAGCATTGCATTAGCGTCCCAGCATTCTGCCTCAATCTCAGCCCTGTCCCCAGCGGCAAGGCTTTGAGATTCCTTCCATGGGCCACTGAACATTCGTCTGAATACGGGAGATGCAAGCGTCGATGTTTGGATGATACTTTCATGCGTATTCGTTGGTCTTCATTGGAATTTTTTGACTTTTCCTGCTCGCCATTCTGTTCTGCCGCAGCCGACTGATTGCCAGACCCAGATGTTTGAGGATTTGCTGTGACGACTTGTTTGGAGGATTCTCGTTTGATATTGTCATCTGGAATAGTCTTTCGATCCGTGATTGAGAAGACAAGGTCTATATCCCCTTCAGGATCAAATATGTGGTATGTTCCAGACATATCGAAGTTGCACCAAAGGTTGGAGACTCGTGTCAATCCATCGGTAGAGTTACTAGAGTATTTGCGGATTGTTTGCTCATGTGTTTACCGGGGTAGCACGTGAACTGTCAACCATAAACCTACTCGACTAAAAAAGGCGTCTAGTCTAGACAACCATTTCTACGTAGCAGAAACAGGAGTGCAAAATATGTTCAACATGATCTAGGTGGTGCTGGTTCGATTCTACTAATGACATTGAGAAGGGTTGCTAACTACTTCTTGAGATAATGACATGAGTATGGTGAGTGAAGCAGGATAGACCGTCAAGCAGTGATGCCTGCAAAGCCTTCTATCACCATTACTTGTCTAACTCCTACAGGGAAGCACAAGCTAGTCATGTCTTTACTTTGACGAGACCATTATTGTTAATGACTATCCCATTATGACTACGTGAAACCTAGTGATTTAACTCGAGCTGCCCCCAGTCGAATCGTGATCGACCATCGAATAAACGTGTGAATCTGCTTAACCAAAGACCCAGACATAGGGAGTCGCAAACGTCTGAGCATGACTTTCGACCATCTCGCAGATCAGTCACTAGAGGACGAAGAGCCTCCAATGTGGTTGGTATGGTGTTCACGTCTCTTTTCGATTACATCTAATAATATTGTCAGAGCTCTGCGCCGTGTCTCATTTATCATAGAGATGCTTACCTATAATCCGCCGGGGGATGGGCAAACCGATCGTGGGGATTGGCCCCTTGCTCTGCGTAATGGCCGAATATGTTGCATAGCGAAATAATTTAGTGAGTCGGAGAACCCAAGAGACCCAAATTCACCGACCAATGTCGTCAGAGGATGCTTTTGCAATTCCAGCCAGTAAAGGCCGAATCCACAGCTGTAATGCGTGGTGGATAGCCTTCTGGCAGTTGTAATAGTCCACGAGAGTGGTGATTTCCGCTAGCGTTTCAAGGCTCACTGTGCGAGGAATATCAGGCCAATGCCCATGAATAACCTTCATCAACATCAGCATGGCGTCTATGTTCTGCCTGTCCATCTCTATTCCCACTTCTCCGACACGAAGGCCCTGAGCTTCTTGCCACGGCCCATGCAACATCTTCTTGAACACCGGAGAGGCCAGAGAAAGGTGTTTCGACGAGACCTTCATTCTACCACCCTGGCAGCTTCTGGGGCGTCAGGCTTCCGATTATCGATCTCCTGCTCAAGCTCCTGCGCTTTTGTACCAGCAACCGAAGTCGAGAACTTTCCCACTGAGACATCAGGACCTGAGCTGGTGTAGTGGACTCTTGCGGGACAGCCTTGGGATCGGAAAATTTATTCGCAGTGTCTGGACCAGTCGTGGTAAAAGCGAAGATCGCATCTCCGTCAGGATCGAGCTCGTAATAGTCTTTCGTCATACTCGTCATACTGTGAGCGTAAGCCGGGCTAATAGGGTGTTGGTATTTGATGATCAGCGTCTGAGCCTGAGATGAGCGAGGATTGGGACCTGGGACTTTCAACGCACCTTCAATACTTCTAGACTGGTAGTAGCGTTTATCAACTGGGGGAAGGCTGATATAGAAGAATCGCCTGTCGTTCTTATGACTTGTTGACAGGAAACTATGGAATATGCTTAAAGGCAAGAGAAGGGTTGGGGCTTGAGAAGAAGATGACAGTGAGAGGAGAGAGAATTCTGTTGGGAGGTTTTGAGGTCTGTGGGGGAACAACACATGGGCTCATATGAGTAAATATCAAAGTGAAGGCTGTCTATGGAGAAGGAAACCAGCAGGAGGCCATTACCAAGCGCATTATTTACTTTGTAGACTCTTCTTAATGGAATTGATTTCCTTTTCTATCTACGTAGGACACAGCGTATTGAATCTAAAGACTATGATGAAATAGTACATTGATGCACTCGAACTTGAGATTCCATTCCGTGTTTGACCAAGATAAAAAGTTTACTATTAGAATTCCAGTGGTTCCCTCCGTTAGGATTCGAAATCTTCCAGACTCAATCCATTCATCTTGCTTTCCAGGTCCCTGCGAATAGGATCGAGGAGTAATTCGAGTTTGCATCTGTGCTGCTCAAAGTGGCTGTCCATTAGGGCTGGCCACTGGGGTTCGCAGATTGGAAACCGAACAAGGCTCAGACTTCTGGCTAGGGATGCGATGCTCAGGTTATCGAAAGGAGGTGTTGGATCAGGGAAGATGAGGTTGAAGAGACGCAGGAATTTTATTAGGGCTCCAAGAAGTATTGAACTGCATTCGAAAGAGCATGCATTATGCTGTGAAGAGCTCAAGCCATCGATTACTAGGTCAATGGCGGCCATTGCTTCCCTGATGCCCTGCTGTCGACACTCATTGATACTTTCTGTGGCCTGACTTAGCAAAGCAGTCTAGTTGATGTTGCTTTCAAAGATGATACGAACCAACCACTTTAATGGGAACAGGCAGGTCGTACGTTTGCATGATTCCACAACTCTCGACGAGGGTGACTCGCGTAGCAGCGAGGAACTCTGCCGGCTTGCGAAACACCCATGCGATGCATATCCATTGAATAACAGCGTTTCCAACAGTCTGCGGCATATCACCTTTCAATTGATTGACCCACATTTCTGCGAAGACCTCCACGACCCCGGGACATTGGTAATAATCAATGATCACAGCGATTTTGGCTAGAGTGTCCAGATCAACCTTGCGAGGGACCTTTGGCGCGTAGCCATGAACGATATTCATGACGATCAGCATCGCATCAAGATCCCATATATCCATGATAATCTCGGTAGCGCCTTCAGAGCGGATCTCGTGTGCCTCGTTCCAGTCGCCGCTGAACATGCGCTTGAACACGGGAGAAGCCAGGGCCAAATGTCTCGAAGAAACGCGCATGCGGACAGGATGACTCTCTGTATTTCCCCCCTCACTCGCGTCATTGACCTCACAAATTGACTGGTTTTGATTTGCAGAAGTTACTGGGACCGAAATGGGTATATTGGAGCCTTCGGTATGAACAGTGTGCGCGTCTGGTGCCGGGGCAGATGCGTCGATCGTAAGGGATGTTGTCGGACTCGCTAAAGGGATAACCTGGTCGCTGGTTTCAGCGCTCTGACTAGGAGAAGAGTCTTTATTGACCTTGGGAAACAAGAGTATCACATCCCCGTCTGGGTCAAGTGTGTAGGGGTCATTGTCCATAGTGACGGCGCGTAACAAGCAAGGATGTTCTATGTAATAAGGATCTGATGGTGTCCTGAACAAATGACAGGGACTTTTGTATGAAGTATGCAGAGTGTTGACACTCCTAGATTGCAAGACACTGTTCATCAAAAGACAAGTCTGTAATGTTCAGGGGAAGAAAGATGCCTAGAATATTTGTAGAGAAGGAAACCAAAAAGAGGGAGGTGTTGATAAAATCTGTGGGCTGTCGACAAGACGCAAGGTGACCTTGGAGTTGTGGAACAGTGAATGTCATCGCACCAAAGTAAGTCGTTGACTGGCCAATCCGCGCAAATACATTATTCTATGTCATGTTCTGCTGAAACATGCCTCATTTGCCTCATCCTATCTTTTATATCTGGTAGAGCGGTACTTTAGATTTTATGGCGAGTATACCGATGCTTGACCCGCCAGGAAACTCCTATCTTGGGAACTCCATGTACTGAATCTGTGGTCAAGCTTCAAGGTTTCTTTACCTCGTTCTTCCTATCTACGCAAAGACTGACACGGCTGATATGACACAGATACCACCTTGACCTTTCGTTGATCTCTACAACCTCAAAAGTCCTTCAGTTCCAATCCACGTATCTCATCCATCGATTTCCAAATACATTCAATATGTGGCTTGATGGAGCAATCATGCGAGTGACAACGGTGGTCAGGCGCCAATGGTTTGCACATGTCACACCAATCAGGATACCTCATATCACGAAGATGTTGACGAAGCAAGGTAAGGCTCAGGCCATGAAAGGGCGCAGTGGCTTGCGGATTGACGAGACCTCTTGCATGCAACTCCTTCGTCAGAGCCCCTAAGCGCATCGATATGCATTCGAAGGTACATATAGACCATAGGCAAAGTGACTCTATGACGCCGTCGATTTGGACCAAAATCCTCTTGATAAAGTATTCACGACGCCGCTCGATCTGGTCTGACTAGCGTGTTAGAAGAACAGAGAAGCCTTCGCTGAGGGAGGGACTTACCAAGTATTCTTCTCGGGATTGGTAGAGTCTGAGCAGCGAGTGGTCCCTTGGTCTCCATCACTGCGAGACGTGTGGCAGCACGAAATTCGGCCGGTTTGCGAAAAACCCATGATATCCGAATCCAGCGCATGGTATCGCCTGGTGATGAGAACGGAATCTCCTCTTTCAGATGATCGACCCACATATCCGTAAAGACTTCAGCGATCTCGTGGCATTCGAAATATTCAACGAGGACTCCAAACTTTGCCAGTTCCTCAAGGCTGACATGTCTTGGAACTTTCCGCATGTGCCCATGAATCAGATTCATCAATATCGACACAACATGAGGATCCCATATCTCTTTGTTTATATTGATACGTTTATTAGTGTGAGCGTTTTCGGTCTCTTTGCGCCAGCTCCTAAACATTCGGTGGAAAACAGGAGATGCAAGGGACAGATGTTTTGAGGAAACCTGCACGCGTACTTCTCGGTTTTTGGGCGGACGAGAGATAGCCAGAGGTTCTAAAGAGGCGGCTTCCCTGCGTAATCTGGAAATCAGTGGAGTGCTAGAAGCTGATAAGATTTCGTCAGGAGGGAACTACTCTTCCTCAACATTGTCTTCGCCTTCCTTCTCACCGTCTAGCTCTGACCATTCTCCTTCGACGGTGGTAGAAATGCTGTCTATTTCTGCTTCGACAGTCGCAGAGTCTTCGAAAGGGTGGTTTTCACGCGTGAGGTCAATGAGAATGAACTTGCCGACGCGATCTGTGGCATCTTGTTGAGGAAAGACGAGGATGACATCGCCTTCTGGGTCCAAAATGTGGTAACTCTTGACCATGTTGTACTGACGTGACGCAGTTGTCAAGATTGTGTATCGCTTCAAATTTCGATCGACCAATCGAACGACTAGACCATGCTGATCCGCCTGTTGCAACTGTTGCGCCTGTTGGCCTCAATGGACTCTTTGTAGCATCCAAGCAGTAAGCAGAGGTTATGTATGCAATTATAGCTGACTCCAGTAGCTATGAAGAATGGAACTCAATCAAGGGACATAAGAGAGAGATATTTATGGAGTAGCTCAAGGTTTATGGACGATGGTGCAGGGGGTGAAGGAATACACCATTCATCTACAATTAGTGTATCAGTGAAAACTTTTACAAAATAAGGCACTCACTATAGCAAAGAGTAACCAAATCTGGCTTAAGAGAGACTAACAACACTCCTAAATCTATTATTAAATTTTATGAAGTACCTGTTAAGAAGTGAAAGTCTGACTCATGAGAGGATGCTCAAGGACGGGCAGAGATATACATATAATAAGTCACATAACCCTGTGTCAGTGCTCCACATGAATCACACAAGGGATGGATGAGCACCTAGCATACTTATGATAAACTATCTGAGCCAGGTCCCTTCATCTTTAAGTCCCCGACGTACGTCATGATCAATCTGTTGATGTGATGCTGCTCAAGTGATCAATTAAGTATTTATACCCGTAGCGTGGCAAATATTCATAACTCCCGGATCATCAGAGAAAGAGATACTACCACGACCAAGATGCTCATATGTGAGACGAAGTCTACTATCCATGCTCTCCT
The DNA here is from genome assembly GCF_002237265.1 of Aspergillus thermomutatus. Classification (NCBI taxonomy): domain Eukaryota; kingdom Fungi; phylum Ascomycota; class Eurotiomycetes; order Eurotiales; family Aspergillaceae; genus Aspergillus; species Aspergillus thermomutatus. The sequence goes on along the minus strand of NW_020798109.1, from coordinate 38,612 downwards.
TGAAGGTCAGATCTGGGCATCTTTTCACGCTCTATCAAACATAATCTTCGGACATGTCACTGCCTCATTGTGATTGGCCCTTTGTATCCCAGTCAAACAGAACCAGGTGGTTGTATGGCTGACTTCAAGAACTGGGATAAACCAGGCCACCAGCAACCCAAACTCAGTACACGGATGGAGTCGGATATTAAACCGTATCTGGCTTTGTTAAACCGCAATACAAGGAGAGGTTTGAAGGGGAAACGTGGCTGGGTGTAAAGTTTATGAGGCGTTGGTACACCCGAAGCGGAAGACAACCACGTGGGATGGTTCGGAATTCGACCAGCTGGACTACACTCAAAGAAGGCTAATTGATAAAGGGGCATGAACTCAGAATCGGTATCATATATCAATGCAATCTATATATCCTTGATCAATTTAATAGACATGGAGTTTTGCTATAATCATGGTGTGGTATAATCCTTTGGCATAATCGTGAGCGGTATGACTCGTGACTCGTAAGAGAACAAAGCCTGCTCGATGTGTTCCGGACAACGTTCATATCCTCCAGGGGTAGAAACGAGCGTGAAGAGGAACGACGAGATGTTCATGGCAATCAGACACAGTTGTGTGTCTGCGGCGCTTAACCCAGGTTCAGGGTGAAGGCAGCGGTAGTCGTGCAAGCACGAGTGTTCACATCATCAGGCAGCTGGTACGACTCGGAGCAGCTGGCGTCACCTGGGGCACAGGCGGCAGTCGGGCAGCTGGCATCGTCGATGGTGACGCCGAAGCCGGCGGCGACGAGGGCAGACTGAGGAGAGAGGTTGATGGAGGAGAGATCCCAGTAGAGGACATCGCCGGACTCGGTGTACTCGAACTGGAGGACGGAGGCGAGGTCGGTGGTGGTGGACATCTTGATGGAGATGCCGCCGCCGTTGGGGTTGGTGCGCCAGGTCTCCGTGTAGGAGGCGCCGGTGGGGATGGTCTGCATCGGGCTGGAGTAGTCGGAAACGGACCAGAGATAGACGGTCTCGCTCAGGTTGTTGACGATCTGGACGCCACCGCTGGTGGCGCGGGGAGCAAGAGGGAGGGCCGAAGCAGTGAGGGCAAAGGCAGCAGCGAGGCTGAAGATCTTGGAGAAAGGCATGATGATGGTGGTTGGAAGGAATGACAATAGTCTGATCAACAGAGAGCGACGAAGTAAAGGACAGTAGAGGATCAACCTCGAGTCAAGAGTCAAGAGTCAAAGGAATGAATGACTTTGATAGTGCTGAAGAATCAAAAAGACTGAAACAAGCCAGGGGGGCATGGCTGAATTTATCATCTTCAGTGAGTGATGGGAGTGGGCCATCCACAGGTGTTCGAGAATCTTTTAGGCACACAAAATCAGAGCGCCTCAAAGCCTAAGCCATGAAGGGAAGTGGAAGCAGAATCCTTCCCTTTGTCTGGCAAGAGCTGATTGGATGCCACGAGATTGGATATAGATCCAAGAAACGGTGTGCCTGAACCATTGCACGAATCATATTGAAAAGACCAGCCCAATTCTATTGCAAACCCCACATGCAGTCAGAAAAGATCAGTTAGCGCCGGCGCCAAACGCCATGAATGGTCCGATGGCAATGGGGACTTGGCTGGACGATGAGGATGTCGCGATGGAGAAGAAAGGGTTTTCACTTTTGCCTCCCACTGGCGCCATTCCAATCTTTGTCTTTTCTGTGTCCTGGCTAAGGATTATGTGGAAAGGATGGAGAAAGAAAAGGCGCGTCTGCAACTCTGGCTATGGCTCCTGGAGAACTACAGGCCTTCTTAACCAGTTAAACAATGAACACATCACATACTTTGTGCCCTCTCTCTTTATCTGTTCATGCAGGTACAAAGACACCTCACACCCAGCAGTGACACATCCCATGGCCTCGGGACAGGGAACAAAAAACCTCCGCCAGGCACACTGGAAAACTCTGAAATTAGAGTTCAGGAACACAACAGATGACAATGCTGTTCCATGGATTGCTACGTCATTTTGCATCTTCTCATTGGCCACCGAGAGCCAGCTTTCCCTTTCAGGCTAGCCGAGTCCCTGCCCTGTTCCAACGGCGGTCCAGACCCAACCATGGATTGTGTGCTACTCCAGCCAATCACAATTGTTACTTGAGGTCTGAAAGAGTTTAGCGAGGTACAACACAGCAACCCTGCACGCTGCACACATGAACTTACTGTAAATGCCGGCCAGTGGCAATTATCATGTGCTGGCATTTGGAGTCTGACCCAGTTGAGCCATTTCAACGAGAGGCCTCACTTGTTCTTTTCTGCAGCTCGGTGGCGGTATGTAGATGATATGAGCCAGGGTACTGCCGGCATTGTCGTCCATCCACATGCCGAGGATGATTTCTCATCACTATAGGCGACGCTAAGGATTTATAAGATATCATTCAATTTGATTTTTATTGGGTACAAGTGGTTGTGAGAGTGGCTGCTTCAACAAAGATGTTTTCACCGGCTGACTTGGTGTGTCTGGTAGTCTCCTGTGATGAAGTGTGTCTGTGAAAGCATGTCAGAAGCTATTCTATGTACTAGCGAATGATGCCTCTAGGATTTGTGCATCTTCGAATGCCTCTTCCCCTCTCATAGCGTCAGAGGCTGAGTGGGGTGGATGTATCACTTCCCATGCCTGAGAAATGCCGCAAACTGGGACAGAGTTTGCATTGCACTAGACATAGACTAAAACTCATCTGGTCCAGAGGAAGACATCCTCTCGATTGCTCATTGGTCTAGATCCCTTGGCGATATCTGTAGCAGGGGAATGATGGACAAGGGTCTTTTAACGAACCTAAGAAAGACCGCCATAATCTTGGACTGTCCGAGTCTATTCACAGTCTATGGCCCTACAAGCCACAGAATCAACCCCGAAACATGTAATTATGGCAACATAAGGAACCCCATTCAACCGCATCATTACCTCCCTTCTCACTTCCGCATCGCCGTAGGCTCACGATGCCTCGCAAGCCTTGCAACCAAGTCACCAACCGCTTTCGGCTTCTCTTCCACCGGATAATGACCAGCACCCTCTAGCCAAATTCCATAAGGAGCCCAGTCAACCATGACCCGCGAATCAACAGCACGCACGAGAACATCCTTGTAATCTTTCAGCAACGGGTCATTCTTGCCAAAGACAACAGCAACTTGCAAGTGGCGCGCTCTCTCGCTGGATTTCCAGAAACTCCGGATCTCATCGTCGCGACCGCGAAGTCGAGCCTGAGCAGTGAGGTTGTCGAAGTTGGACGGTCCGGCGAGGCCCTCGACTAGTTTCCACAGCCATGTGTATCGCAAACTTGTCAGAACCGCGCGGGGTGTGGCGGGGACCATATGCGCGAAGCGGTAGACGCTGGACTTGGCTTTCACCGGGAGATTCCTGTAAGGCGCGGCGTAGCCGGTGACGTCTTGCTGTGAGATACCTGGAGACATGAAGCGCATGACTGCAGATTCGGGGGTACACCCGCCCAGGATCCCGGTGGTCATGAACCAAATTGCGTATAGGAGGATATAATGCAGACTTATGTCGCTGAGACGGGGAGGGAGGAAAGAGTTTAATAGGAATAGACTGGTGCAGATTGATGTCGGGAGGCGAGGTAGCGTGCACAAGGCGACACAACTGGACGGGTCAGCGAACGGAAAAGTAGGATAATGGATGGCAGACTCACCCTCCCCAGTCATGTGCCACGAGAGTAGCATTCTCAAGACCGGTAGATTCGAAGAATTGCATCAAGGTGCGCATGTGTAGCTCAAAGGTGATGGCTTCTGGACGGGTGAGCTTGTCGCTGCGACCATGTCCAAGCCAATCCAGCGCATACACCTCATGGCCTCGTTCCAGCAGCGCAGGAAATACCTGTGGCATCGGTCAGCTGGGCACGATAGTACCAGTGGGAACATGGACATGAACTTACATTTCTCCACATATAGCTCCAACTTGGATTACCATGCAGAAAGACGATTGGCCGATGGGAAGTCTTGTTATTTGTTGCGATGCTGCGATAACTCGGCTTCAGATGAACATATCGGGCCGTTGCGCCGCACACCTGAAACTCCTCTACATTGTCCCTCCATGGCATATCAGCCATCCATCCTTTGTCCTTTTGGTCGGCCCGGATGATCTCATCCTCTTTGAACTCGTACTTTCCCTCAAGCTGCGATTGAGCTAGCTTTTCTGTCTGCTGCCGGTATTGCTCCGCATCCTTGATAAGGCTGCTCCATCCGTTTGGCAAGAGTAGCCGCGGTGCATTCCGCAGAATCGTTGGCAAGACGCTGTATGTGAGCCTCAGGAGGTAGAGCGGAAGCAGGGCATAGGCCAAGAGGGCGCGGTTGATTGTGAAGGATAGTAGGAAGGCACTGAGGTAGCCCCAGGCCGTCAGAACCAGGGCAATGGATGCTGTGGCCAGCTCTTCGATCTTGCTGTATGCCGAAGTCATCTCGGCGGGAGGGTGAACCGCTGATGCTCCGTGGATCGTGTTGTGGTTGCGGCGAATACTCGTATGATCAGTTCATCGATTGGAATAGAGTGTCGTTCTAGTCTAAGGATTAGCTTGAATGAATTGACTGAGATCGAACGAGGAAAAAGAAGCAGAATGATGTTGTGGGGGGATGAGGGTACCCTCTCTGTCCCACAGCAACCATGACCGCGCGGTGACATCATCTCCAAATGTTGAGCCTGATCGTGGAAGTTGCCATCAACACGGATCCCACATGTTATCAACTCAGTAATGTGAAAACAAACAAGGACAATCTGACCTGGCTATCAGGCTGCTTGATGTAGAGAAGTGTCTGACCTTCTTTCAGACAAAAAGTACCTGGAGGACGTTGTACAGACATTGCACCCAAGGACGTGCATGAGGCAAGCTATATCGCATGTTTACCCCAATATACTCAGTTTCTTGTGTCCGTATCATACTTCACAGAGACTTGCCGTTGTGTCGGAACCAATTAATTGAAGTTACTGCATATTTAGTTGAGGTCTGGAGAGCTTTCGACGATGGCTTCTGCTGTAAGGTCTCGAGGTGTATCACGATGGTCACAGTTCATACTGCTGATCCTCTCGGAATAAACGAGCTTAGACCAGGAATTTCTCGATAAACGCTGGTCGAACTTTATCTTATGTGTTAAATGTAGGGTACGTGTAGAGTAGACTATTTAGTATATATTACTGAAACTAAAACATCATTTGGGTAGTAAACTGAAACTATTCAAAACATATAACGAGCGACATAACACAGATCATTATGCATAACAAAATCGTGACCGAGTCGTGGATATTAGCAATTAAGAGGGATCACGCTGGACATCAAGCCGTGACATTATAATATCGAACAGGGGATGTGCGTCCCTTGAATTAATGACCAACCAGTAATAGCCTTGCCTATGAGTTCGTCCTTCCATAGGTCTGCGGCACTCATAGCAGATAGGTGCTCGGCAACAGGGTCGCCGGATTTCCATAGCACTAAGAGTGCTTATGGGTTGGCGGCAGCAGGAGCATCGAGAGGAGCACGCTGACCGTCAGGATGCTTCTCGTGGTGGGGGGTAGTCTCCCTACGCGCGGCCCAGAGGTTCATCACTTCGAGACCAATAGCGAAGAAGGTGAAGATACTGATCGTCGATTAGCTACTGTATGGCTCATCAGTGACAGGATCACTTACAAGGTGAGGAAAATGAACGACTCATTCGCCTTCTTGATTGAGCAGTTAGCGCCGGGGGGAGCATTGACGGCGCAGTTGTGCCAGTTGTAATCTTGCGCAGCGAAGATGAACGCGGTCAACCACCTAAGCAAGTTAGTATGTTAAGAAGAGGGTCCAGAGTGCGCATTCACTTACAGATAGGAGAAAATGATGTCAATAGGCAAGACGATCATGCTCAGGCGATTCGGCATGAAGGGGGAAACGAAGGCGGGCAGGAAGAAGGCAACGGACATCGTCGACTATGCGAGTTAGCATATGCAGGATGTTATTTGAGACGGGTCAACGTACGATAACTTCCCAGTAGATGGTGTGTTGTCCCTTGGGAAAATTGTGGATGAAGTAGGAGGTAATGCCCATGACAATGACCGCGCTAGACCATTGCATGAAGCGCACCAGTAGAGTGACAGGACGAGTGGCTGTTGTCGACACCATGATGCTTAACGTGTGATGGCGATATCCAACTCCTCAATTGTGGTTGCGATCTGAGACGGCTTGACTGGTTGCTGAAGCTTCCTGCGACGGGTACTGCTTTGTTACTTCTGAGCTCGTGATTGAGGAAGACTCAGTTCGGCCGTCTTCTCAGCCCTTCATATATGATGCCGATGTCCAACGGGCAGCATGGGAAAAGGCATGAAGCCATTATGTCATACTGGCATCAGCTGATGAAAATTCTCGATGGACACCAATGCCATCGCACCATGCAATCATCCCAGCAACAAATCGGCAGCGGTCGATCAGAAGCTTCGACCCGGATCGTAACAAAGGTCCTGTTCGCCAGCAGCTGTCAAACCACCCAGAAAGGTGGGCGGCGGGTGGAGCACTGACGCCATCCAGAGAGAAGACCGAGAGACCGGTGGGTTGATGTAAGCTCCCGTGGTTTCCGCTGGCCGGCAGTTCGGATTTTTTTGATTATTCAAGAGATTGTCGGCAATCGCCAATAATGTGGTGGAAATCAATCAGTGCTGTGAGGAAACTATCTCCTGCTTGTCGGTTCTATCGTCAGTTTTACGTTGGGTCCACGCTTCTTGTTTGCGCGGGGCCATTCTATCCACGATATCTCTATCATTTCGGTTCTTCCAGGGCAGTAGGATATTGCACTTCTTGTAATGTTGCAATCATTAATCCACAGGTTTCCTAAGTCTGATATCATATTCAGTCTGTATATTTCTCGCCATGAGTCGATGCAGTGAATACCGAGGTGGGTAGGTCGATCCCGACGCACCCTAAATTGGTGGGTCGATTAAACCGTTCGAAGACGCACTAGAAGATTCTTCTTGATCATCATGGTCATCAGATACTTCGTCTCTTGTGCCGAGCTCCGACAGCCTTTGAAGAAGGTTTTCATTCGACATGTCTCACAGCTGTTGCCCACGGTACTGCGGTATCTACTACCTGCGAACCCAAGTGGTCGGCAGTGGTTGCATCACCCGCGGAACTAGATTATCATTAACCGTCCTTGTATCCAGTACCATGGAGGGCCGTTTACCCTCACTAGCAACTGTTTCTCCCTCTTGATCTGCTTGAAGACCTCATTGTCGACTTTGAGGGTTGTCGCGACGACATATGCCGGCGTGAGCGCCAAGAAATGTGCCAACGAGATATCCACCGCCCGATCACTTTTGTAGATCTCGATCCAGACCAGTTTCTCCGTATCGGAGGTATTCTCAATATAATGTCCTACCAGCTACCAGACGATATCAGCCCAATCAGCGCGTCATGCAACTTGCCGCTGTTATCCGGAAACACTGCCGTGTCACCCGCAGTGAAATCGAACATGCTTGTCTCCGAGCTCATGGTGCCAATGAGGATGTACGGGACTGAGGGACCTTGTCGAAGGCAGAGGCGTCGACGCTGAAGTTCTTGGCGAGGATGTCCTTAAAGGTATGTGCGATCCATGTCGTTCTAGGTAGGTTAGCTTCGGCATTATTCCGATGGATGAGGTATAGAAAACGCGCCCGACCTTCTCGAATTTACCATCGTCGAAGATAAGAAGGTACTGGTTTTTGTCATCCAGTCCTTGCACGTTATGAGCCACACCCTTGGGAAATACCAGATATCGCCCGTGTCGAGCTTTTCGGTTATGTAGCGGCCGTCATCGTCGACTGCGGATAGAAGCAGAGGCCCGGTATAGACGAGTCCCCATTCCGCCTTTGAATATCACCTGTCAGCCATGCATTAGACAAGTACAACCGGCGAGCGTGACTCCATGACAATGCAACTCCGGAATAGCCTCCTTCTTCGAATGCTACTGTGTTCCAGACATATCATGACTCTGGGGCAAGTCCTGTATCAATTGCTCTCGAACCCAGCCTCCAGGAAACAATCTCGTCTTAGAATTGGAGAAGCTCGATTTCAGATTAGGCGCGAAGCCTTATCAGTGCTTTGTTGACCGAGACTATCGGCTTTGTCTGTTCCGGCTGCGTCCTGATTAGCGGGACTAAGACAGGACATAGGACCTACCCGAGAGTGGTGGTCCTTTGTCTGCATCGTTGAAGGGCTGGCCATCGCTGAAGCCGGAGCGATGTCTGAGGGCTGGAGAGGCGAGGACAACCGGGAGGAAAAAAATTATAACCAAATTTCCAACCTTCATCTTGAATGTCGACAAGGATGAGAGAACTAGGTTCATGGTGGAGCACGAGTTGACTATCAGTATTTATACTCATTGGGAAAGCCATACACATACCGCATCCCTAAGTCAATGGCAACATCTCGCCTATATATGACGATTCAATATTGGCGGAAGATCATCATCACTTGCATTCTGCAGACAAACTTGGACCTCGCATAGTTCCTGTGATAGACTCGAATCTCCCCCAGAGAGTCTTGTCGACAACGCTTTCAACTGGAGTTCGATTCGAGATGGTCAGCTATCTGGTATTTCTCGTCGCGCTGCCGTGTACAGGACGAAACTTTTCACTGCCTCCTCTTATTCCCAGAGCACCTGGATGACCCGGACGAGCGCCAGCCCACCGTCGGTCCGCATTACGTCAAAGTAACCCCCGACCAGAAGCATCTCCTCGTGACGGATTACTTTGTGCAGACGGGTGAGATCGGGCTGATCAACACGCCGGCCGATTTCAAGGCGTTGTACGTCGATCCGAATGAGGATGGGAGTCTGAGCTCCAACAGGAGTATTAACTTTAGCAAGGAGATTGGGATCGCGGTGGAGGTAAGCCGTATTTGAGCGTGGTGTTTGACCTGACGGACCCTGAGCTTCCGTGCTACTACTGGGCTATATAGGTATATAGTGTTGATTTCGTAGCTGTACAGGTATAGGGATGGGAATGGTGAAGTAATCACAGTTGTTACTGATAATAGGCAAATATTATATTTGATGTTTTATATATTTTTCCTTCTACTGGAGAAACAGAATAGAAGCTGTTTAGTTTAGGAAGAGAACCAGCCCTCTGGATTGCATTTCCGGGAATCATGTCTCCCTAGTGGACAACGGTCTTCCATGACATGCTGAAAATGGCGAAATGGAAGCAGAACAGAAAAGAGGGTGATATTGATGGGATTTCCTTCAACCTTGATACAGACGTGATGATTAATATAGTTATATACTGCTCAACTTAATAAAGACTCTTCAGGGCTCTCCTGGCATGTTATAAAGTTATATCTCTGTATATATCAACATCATTAATTGCACAACCTCAATCGTCGTCTGCAGGGAATCACATCTCGCGACGGAGGATATTATGGACTATTTGTCTTGAAATACCGTTGTTCATGTACGTTTCACTACAGAAAACTAAAAGTGCAATCTCGGAAGTCGAAGTCGAGGCGTGGACCTGCCCGACGAGGAATCGCTACTTGGTCTACAATGAGGGATATAACCCATGCTTTCTTCTGTAAAGACACAAGTGGCCTTCAGCCCTCCAGGGAAGAAAGTGATTACTTGTCCGTTTCCCTGAAGCAACTGGTAACTGCCATCAGTCCTTGATGAAGACATAGGTCGCCATACAATGGATGTTAGAGACAAGCAGGGGCATATCTAATGTTTGCATAGAGGAATACTGTTTTTCCATAAAGTTTGTCAATCATCTGTTATACCAAGTCTCTAAGGGCAGTTCTGGAACGGAGCTGTTATGAGCGTTTCTCCCGAATAGGAATGTGAATCCGGCGCATGGTGCTTTTGATTAGTCTGCAGACTCACCCTAGCAGCAAGTCAGGCTGTGAGGGGTAAATATGGGGAGATACTTTGAATGGTGTATGCAGACAACAGTAGTAGAATATTGTCAGTGTACAGCAAGTTCTACCCACGGTCATACTGAAACACTTATAAAGGATATCCTCCTATCTTTCACTCTCACATCGCTCACATAGTTATTATTATTGTCAGAAATGATTGCTCTTGATTGATTGATGCACGGAGAACGGCGGGCGGCGAGGCATGGTCGGAAAGGGGCGGGGTTTTCCGAGAATACTAAGGAAGTTCCGACGTACAGTCAGCAGGATTACCAATTAGTCATTCTGATAGGCTGGACCAGAGTGGGGCATCCTTGTAAATGATATCATAGGCTGGTTCACGCTGAGTAAGAAGGTCCAGCCAGAACATTCACTGAGAAAATCTGAGAAATGCGGGGAAGGACCTGCTGATCTCGATCGATGAGGTGTACACCCTCGGTTGCTAGGTATCGAATGATTATTACTATCTGCATTATTGGGCGAGTTATTAATGAGACCTGGCCTAGATGAGGACAGCTCAGCTTATAAGGTTCACATCTACCCCTCAGCATCTCTTCTCCTCCTTGACCATCAATATACCCCTGAAGAACAGCGAGACAAATACATCATGACAGAAAGCAAGTGCCCCTTTAAGGACCAGCACTCAGAGTCCAATTTCGCCGGTGGTGGCACCCGCAACAAGGACTGGTGGCCCGACCAGCTGAAGCTCAACATCCTGCGCCAGCACACCTCCGTCTCCAACCCGCTGGACGCCGACTTCGACTATGCTGCCGCCTTCAACAGCCTCGACTATGAGGCCGTGAAGAAGGACCTCCGTGCCCTGATGACCGACTCGCAGGACTGGTGGCCTGCCGATTTCGGTCACTATGGTGGTCTCTTCATCCGGATGGCCTGGCACGGCGCCGGGACCTACCGTGTGTTTGACGGCCGTGGAGGTGCCGGTCAGGGCCAGCAGCGGTTTGCCCCCCTGAATAGCTGGCCTGACAATGTCAGTCTGGACAAGGCTCGCCGCCTGCTCTGGCCCATCAAGCAAAAGTACGGCAACAAGATCTCCTGGGCCGATCTGTTGATCCTCACCGGTAACGTCGCCCTGGAGTCCATGGGATTCAAGACCTTTGGTTTCGCCGGAGGTCGTCCAGACACCTGGGAGGCGGATGAGGCGGCCTACTGGGGACGAGAGACCACCTGGCTGGGCAACGACGCGCGGTACTCGAAGGGATTCCCTGGATCCGACAAGCGGGGCACCGTCATCGCCGACGAGGCCTCGCACAAGACCACCCACTCGCGTGAGCTCGAGACCCCTCTGGCCGCCGCGCACATGGGTCTGATCTATGTCAACCCCGAGGGACCCGACGGTAACCCCGATCCCGTCGCGGCCGCCCACGACATCCGCGACACCTTTGGCCGCATGGCCATGAACGACGAGGAGACGGTCGCCCTCATCGCTGGTGGCCACACCTTTGGCAAGACCCACGGTGCCGCCCCCGCAGACAACGTCGGCAAAGAGCCCGAAGCCGCCGGCCTGGAAGCCCAGGGACTTGGCTGGTCGAACAAGCACGGCTCCGGCAAGGGTCCCGACACCATCACGAGCGGACTCGAAGTGACCTGGACCAAGACCCCGACCCAGTGGAACAACAACTTCCTCGAGTACCTGTTCAAGTTCGAGTGGGAGCTCACCAAGAGTCCCGCTGGCGCCCACCAGTGGGTGGCCAAGAACGCAGACGAGATCATTCCAGACGCCTACGATCCCTCCAAGAAGCGCAAGCCCACCATGCTCACCACCGACTTGTCGCTCCGCTTCGACCCAGCCTACGAGAAGATCGCGCGCCGCTTCCTCGAGCACCCCGACCAGTTCGCCGACGCCTTCGCCCGCGCCTGGTTCAAGCTCACCCACCGTGACATGGGCCCACGCGCCCGCTACCTCGGCCCCGAGGTCCCCGGCGAGGTGCTGATCTGGCAGGACCCCATCCCCGCCGTCAACCACCCGCTCATCGAAGCCGCGGACATCGCCGCGCTCAAGGACGAGATCCTCGCCTCCGGCGTCGCCCCGGCTAGCTTCATCTCAACCGCCTGGGCCGCCGCCTCCACCTTCCGCGGCAGCGACAAGCGCGGCGGCGCAAACGGCGCGCGCATCCGTCTCACGCCGCAGCGCGACTGGGAGGTCAACAACCAGCCCTGGCTGCGCGAGTCCCTCTCCGCCCTGGAGACCATCCAGTCGCGCTTCAACTCCCGCGCCGACCGCAAGAAGGTCTCCCTGGCCGATCTCATCGTCCTGGCTGGCTGCGCCGCTGTCGAGAAGGCCGCCCAGGACGCCGGCCACCCGATCAAGGTGCCTTTCACCCCCGGCCGCATGGACGCCTCCCAGGAGGAAACAGATGTCCAGTCCTTCGGCCACATGGAGCCGTTCGCCGATGGCTTCCGCAACTTCGCCAAGGCCGCGGCCCGCCCGCGTGCGGAGCACTACCTCGTCGACAAGGCGCAGCTGCTTAACCTGTCTGCTCCCGAGATGACCGTCCTGGTTGGTGGTCTGCGTGTGCTCAACACCAACTACGATGGCTCGGCGCACGGCGTCTTCACCTCCCGTCCTGGGGCTCTGTCGAACGACTTCTTCGTTAACCTGCTGGACATGAAGACCGCGTGGAAGGATGCCGGCAATGGCGAACTGTTCGAGGGAAGCGATCGCAAGACCGGTGGGAAGAAGTGGACGGCGACTCGCGCGGACCTGGTCTTCGGCTCGCATGCTGAGCTGCGTGCTATTTCGGAGGTGTATGCCAGTGTGGATGGTGACATGAAGTTCGTCAAGGACTTTGTGGCGGCGTGGAACAAGGTCATGAACCTGGATCGGTTCGATCTGAAGGGCAAGCAGAGTATCCCTGCTCGTTTGTGATTGTGTCGATAATTCTTTTTATGAGACATGACCAGTGAATATCCTAGTGCATGTGTTTTATTTAAGTACCGTCTCCAAAATTGCCTATGTATGTTTTTAAGCTACTTCTGAATGGCACAGACATATTTTCTGCTGATGACCCAGCCCTGTAGAAGATGACATGTCGACCCTAGTAGTGGATGGTTGTAAAAGTGCGCAAATCTCAAACATTGACTGCATTGCATTTATATCGCCTGATTTGAATTCGGCAGTAGAGGCTGGAATCATCTACATGCCGCCCGTACTGACTGTTATATCTGCTCCCATCACGACTGGGGTACCTAGGCGCGTCTTGTCGGTGTTGATGTCGAGAATTATACCATGTATCCCGATGAAACGACAGCCCATTATCAAGCGAAAACTTACAGCCGGTTGCGAGGAGTGGAGGTGCCCGGTAGGACCAGCAGAAGCACTGTTATCTGCGTGTTAAGTGGCCTCGAGCGCTGCAGACATAAGCAGGCTGCGCAGGCATATTGGGGAAGGCTGTGGTTCGGACGCTTATGCTTAACATATCTTACAAATGTGATTTGAGTTGATTGAATTTTGACTTCTTTACTTTCTTGTTCTTGCCTGTGTCACTGCTTCGCGCCTTGATTTTATCCATTCTGTGTATGTGTTCATCCTCAGTCCTGGATCCTCGCGGATCTACCTATATATTCATGGAACTACACATCACCATGATAATATTGCTATACTGTCGGCTGGAAGGTGATCAGTGATCCTTCATAATTATGACATCTCCTGTGCTGTAGCTGCCCCACTAAAACTGTGTTAGTTCTGTTCATTTTAGCCACTTTGTATATTTAGTCCGCCATACTAGCAGACTGAATCTACAAAACGGCCAAAATAAATTTTTTACTTCTTTTCCTCTCATGTCAAGACAATATTTTAAATATTCTTGTTGTTTGGTGGTAGAAGTAGGAATAAGCTGTGATTGCAGGCTCTATTTCTGAAAGTGTGGCCTTAATATGGAGAACCATGGACCTGGAACTTTAGTCTTTTGCACATATGTAGAATTTCTCAGTTCTTTTCTAATGTAAATTCTGATATCACCCTATCAGACCTTTAATTTGGCCTAAGAGGGTCCAAATATCATGAAATTCAGCACATACTAGTAACCACACTGCAGATGAAAATGGGCACACCAAATCCAAAACTGCCAAAGCACTTGAATTCAAGCAGAAAGTTAATTCGCCAGAAGCGAGACCGTCGCAGAACCAGTCTGATGAAGAAATCCTCTGAGTACAGCAGGATGTGCGGCGCCAATGTCTGTTTAGGCATACACATCAGAGAGACTGGCCGAGTGTATATCTTTTCAGCCGATTCCTCTGGATTTTGGGCATTTGTTGGGTCACAATTGGTATACTCCCTAGATACATGTCCTCTCCAATAGCTGATTTATCTAGGACTCCTACTATCCAACTCCGAGTCAGATAGCTGACATGGACATCGGCAATTCAAGGGATGAGGTCTTGTACGCTGCTCGACAGATTTCAAATGACAAGACCTCATTTGAGTCCATATCGAACAATCATGCACTGTGGGGGCAAACCGTAAGCCAGCCAGGCCACCAGGCAGCCAACTGGTTTCTCCATCTGTTCTTACATGGATATAAGAGAGCTTACCATATCCAACTAAATCTAACTCCCATTAGGAAGTTAACAGCACATCATTTACTGGCAGCAGTTTAGGACAAGCAGATCAGGCAACGATAGTCCGCAGCTTATTATCAAGCCTTCATATCAGGGTATCAGTAAACCCCTCACTCACGTCGTTGGGCATCCACTTCTGTCCTTCTTACTCACCAGCCACCACATCTAAAAGTCCTGAGATCCAACATCTAGTTATTAACTTTGGTTCATCTTAACATTAGGTAATTTCGACTCTACCACCGCAGTAATCGAAGATAATGTCTGATATTGTGATCTTACCCAGGGAGTCCACTGTCATCTATATCTGCAGAAATCATTATGGGGGAGATCGGGGAATATTGGAAGCAATCAAAAGAGTACCGGAAGAGGAAAAAGCGAGAAAACCCACCACGCCGTCGCTGCTGGGACTGGATGATCGTGTCGGGCACTTGTCACTATGCTAAAAATCGCTCGTCCTTTAAGGAATACAGTCAGGTGGGACAAACAGTTTCAAATATCATGGGAGGGGAAACCTATATCGCTGGAATGGGGACTGTGGAATTGAACGTGCGCACAAGCCCGAAGAAAGGATCTCCTAGTCGGAGTCTTGTGTTAGAAAATGTTCTGCATATTCCGAATGCTGTCTGTAATGGATTTTGCATGGTGAAGTATCATACCACTCATGGCAGGAGGAACACCTTCAGCCCATTTTTCCAAGGGACTGACGAACAAGGCTCTGCTCTGTGGTGTGGCCAGCCCTTCCGTGGGCTCCAGAGGCTGGCTCTAGCGGGAAATCCGCAGGGTGAATCTTATCTTGACGACGACCCGAAGTTTCTCAGCCTCTATATTGATACAGAAAAAATCCTGTCATCAGGTTAGCTACTTCATCACTCACCCACCTCCACCTGGATTGATTTGCTCTTTTCACAAAGAACGTTCTACTAGATCCAGGCTAACTTGAAGCTTCGGTTAAGTTTCGAGAAAATAGGCAAGATCATCCATTTTGACCAGAGTGGCGTGAGTTGGCATCTACAGTCTGGTTGCGAGCCTCCAGGATGTCCATGTCTAACCCTTCTGCCCTATTGTGAACCTTGTTACCATTGTTGTTTTGGGTGGAAGGGTTTGACACCAAAGTAGAAAATGGGTTGTGATTTGAAGGGGTGGTTTGGTGGTTGGCTACCACATAAGGGCGCTGTCTAAAGGGAAAATCCATATACAGGGCTGTTTCAAATAATATTCTAATAGGAAAGTGGTGGGGGTATTTCACTAAACACAGTGGCACCAGCCCCATTCCACTAAATCACAGATCCCCTTTCGTTGCTTCCCAAGTCAACATATTACAATTGCGAGATCTTAAAATATGTCAAATTATCAAAATCGGCATTCCTGTTTGGGAACATCCTCTTGCCGCAGGGCATTTTCCAAAAGCACTCATGTTCTAGATGAGCGTGGCTGTACGGGATCCCGACGCAGCCCAGCTTCCCCCGTTTAGCCATCCCACTTCAGGTTGTTGACCTCTGCTAGGTCCTGGCCCTCGGCTGCTCAGGGTGCTAAGGTGTTCTCGAGCTCCTTATCCGTTATCTTTTTGGGGGCTGGATAATACAAATTCTAATTTGATTGACGTCAGCTATTGCTTCGGACAAGAAGTCTGTTTTGATATAATATGAATTGTGATTCAACGAATGCCGTCCAACTTCCCCGAGAAGACGACAATCTGCTCCTGCAGGGGATGCTCCGCGCGGGGTAAGATAAGCCTCACAGGAATTGAGCTTAACAGGAGTAAAACTTTTATTGCACAGTGAAAGCTACGAATCTTGGGATTATGCTTTGTTGTAGGCGAGTTTGACCCGTCATGAGCATATATATGCCCAAAGGAGAAAGTGAGAGTTGTGGGAATACAGCAATTAATTTCTGACCTGTCAGATCGATATGTGCCAATGACTCACTGAAACAAATGAACGGAATTATGTGTATAAAAATTTCATCCAGAGTAGTATAACACAGGAATACCCATACGTCAATAAACCATAAAGGTTCGGCACAGTCAATCATGTCTCTTCGGCCGATGGAGTGGAAGTTTACCCATCGAAGCCTCGAATTTGGCTGCGATCGATTTGACGTCTCCATTACTCCTCGTATCCACCCCACTGTCAGGCGAGTCACGACTTGGTGACGGACTAGGTTGATCATTGAAAGCTTGACTGGGAGATGAAAGCAAGACACGCGGCAGCGGCGGCACATCGGGCGAAGTGGACATAGTTTCTCGCGAGCCGACTGTAGCTGCATTACTGAAAATGCTACTGTGTCCAGAATGAGAGGGTGATACAATTGATGAGAGGCTTCTTTCAGAAGCACCGTCGCCGACGTGGTTTGTTTGAACTGGCGCGGGAGTTGGCCTCCTGGTCTCGGACTGATTCTGACTTTGATTACTTCCTCCCGGCAAGTCAGACAGGTCAGTAGTCGCATTGTCTTGGTCTTGGCTTGTGGCAGACCCACAAGTGGGACTACGGCGATAAATTCCGGTCAAGAGTTCCTTGGGTTTTCTGAACAACCGGTCTTTGTTCTCTGGGGTTGGGTCTAGTTGAGTTGGTGGCCCAGCCTGAGGACTCATTGGACCAGAGTCATTTGCCGTGGAAGATTGCCGTGCATTTCCTTTGCTAGGTCTCCATAGACCACTGGGCTTAAAGTCAGCGAGTTTCGGGAGCATACTGGTTTGCCGCTGTGCAAATGCTGTCCATTTCGCAGCTTCTTCCACGTTCGCAATGCCGGTCGTTTGGGCAACATCCCCAAGGATGTCGCTGCTCATGCCGAGAATATTCTCTGCCTTCTTGGATAAACGCTCAAGCCTCGAGCGATTGGTGTCGACCATTTGCCTCAGTCCTCTCAGTTCCTCCTTCGTCGCATAGTCCGGCGCCAGCTCCTCTTGGCGACTAATCCTACTGCTCAGTTCCTTGAGAGTGCCGTCCAATCTTGCCTCGACGTCTTTCATGTACTGCAGGCAATTTTGCACGTCCTCAACCCGCTTTTTTGCCATTTCAGGCAGGTCTTCCACGAATTCGTAGAGCAAGTCGATTTTCCTATGAGCGTCTTCGACCGCGGCGGTTGTTTCCTTCACCTTGTTGCCCCCCGTGACCCTCTGCAGCCGTTTCACCACGCCGTCCATTATATCTTCCATCTGCTTCTGAGACACTGTGACTTTGATTTGGACCACTGTCTCGCAATGGATACAGGTCAAGAATTCTCTTGCGCACACCGCAGCAGCAAGAGCAGCGTAATCGTGCTGGGCATCGCCCTCCTGCGATTGCGCATAGTCACTAATGCCACAGAATGAAAGACAATCAATGCCTGCTGCCAGTAAATCTGCAGATCCCATATCAAAACGGAGAACACTGTTCTCCACGGTGATCTGGCTTCCCATTTGTGTGGTTTCCGTGACGCTCTGGACGGGTGCGACTGGGCCATAGTGGATCCTGACCGGTTGAGTTGATGTGTGAATGTGATTCGGGCGCGAGTCGAACCTTCTATGGCCCTGGGAAAGGTCAGGATTCTCTGGCCGTCGAGAGCAGCCGACGGTGACTTTTGTGTTTCGGATGATCTCTTCAATGAAGTCCCGGATGTCCAGCCCTTGCTCTATCCTAGCTTGCTCTATCCTGATTTTCATCTCCGCTATCCCGGCCAGCAGTAACGTTTTGGTTGGGCTCTGTCTCCGATCAGGAGCAGTCGTCGAGGCGCTGTCGCCTCCGTAAGACGCGATGTTCGTCCCGA
This sequence comes from Aspergillus thermomutatus, assembly GCF_002237265.1. Classification (NCBI taxonomy): domain Eukaryota; kingdom Fungi; phylum Ascomycota; class Eurotiomycetes; order Eurotiales; family Aspergillaceae; genus Aspergillus; species Aspergillus thermomutatus. Next base: position 20,400 of record NW_020798109.1, on the reverse strand, counting down.
CCACAACATCCCCCAGCTGGACTTTCTCTTTGCTTTTGGGTGTACTGCTAGCAATACCCACGGCTAAGACGAACCGGATCCAGGGAAAGCTTTTTTTCATATCCGTAGCCACTGCACGAGCTCGGAAATCCAATGTTGAATCCGAATAAGGCTTATTGATCACAACGTTGTGCTCTTGGATGCGCACTAGCTTATAACCTGGCCTTTGTTTATCATCACGACTCTCATCCACTATCTTCAAGGCCGCAAGAAACTCCTTTGTCGAGCTACAGATCCAGCCGACATGGTACTCAGTGACATCTGGAGAAGGCTCTGGGACGGTCGAAGCCTTGGGTTTTAATGATATTGAAGCGTTGGGCATGGTCAGTAAACTGGTGAAGCTTGTGCAGTGTGGACAACGTTCATCAGGTAAGAAGGATGTTATATCACATCTGCGGAATGTCAGAAGAGCTTGATTCGCTTGGCTGAGGCATAATTAAATAGCTTCCACGTACCGAATATTTCAGGAGTGAATTTTTTGGTCGGAGCAGTACTGGCTGATCAAATGCAACAGGGACTTCAGGGGATGGTCATCGAGGGCCTTATGAAACTAGGTAAGCAGTAGGAAAGTGAGGAGGGGTTGGCTTCAATCTGTTCTCTTATTTCTTCCAATATAACTGGCTATTGTCCATAGAGCACCATGCTCGAGGCACAGCAGACCGCCTCCTGTTCAACCTGTGGAAGGGTAGCACGCATGATCAATGGGTTACACCACATTGCATTGATTGGTTGTATATAGAAAAAGCAATATAACTTTCCATTAGACAATGGCAGTGATCTAGAGCAAGGCTGGACCTAAGTAGACTACTAATGCGTATTAAGTACAAGCTTTCATTGGTAGTTGTGCTGCACGCCTCGCATTGTGAAACTTTGACCAAGTATGTATAATACCTCCTTAACCCCAGAGGACTGGATGCTGACTCGCACGATTTGAGATTGGCCAGCATACCCTATCATTGAGCAGATAGTCCCCAATTGGGACTTGGTTTCCCTCAGCCTTGTGGCATATATGTATGAAAAACAAACGGGATAGGCTATAGTTTGCATGGATAAAATGCAAACTCCTCACAACACATGCGTTGATACGAAGTCCCGTATCTAGGTCTGTGAACCTTTAATATGGAGCACCCAATCAGATACTCCATGATTGGATCCTTTGATTCGAGATCTCCCACTATGGCAACTGCAACCCAATTCACCCTTCAAACACTACAGTGATTGGCGACCGGAAATTATGATCATCAAGCTGCATTTATTAAGCTGTATTGATGTCAGCTCATACATAATGACTGTCATGATCCAATACTAGAATATGTGGAAATGTGCTCGCATAGCTATCTGGGCAATCTAACTAGAATATCAAACATAGGGGGAGAAAGAGAAGAAGGGAAAATAGACACACACACACAGTGTGATGATATGCACGACGCACTAATCAAGTAAGGTGGGTGGGCATGGTAGTATGCTACAGAAGAGTGTACAGGCTGTGACAGTAACATGTTTGTAAACCATATCAGCCACTATAAGCCCAATCAGAGGACCATCACCAAGCCACATGATACATTCAAAAATCCAGAGAGCATGCACTAGCGACTCTGGGACCATCCCAATCCAAACTTGGCCCAAATCACGCATGTGGCGTTGTGTTTGGGCATGAAGGAGGGCAAGAGTCGCGGGATGACTGGCCACGAGAGTTTGTTATACCCTGGTCAATGAGGATTTTACGAGGTCCCAATGATTGATATTCAGGCACCCTACCTTCCCCGCTTCGCAGATCAAGCACTATCATAAGACCCTAGGACTCGGGCAGTCATGAACTAGCGGATCCTGGTCCTGAGCCCATGGGATTGGGACTTCTTCATCTGTCTTTGAGTCCTGTGCTGGTATTTCTCTGCCACTGTCATGCCCTCCAAGTCAAACCCTCGTCGCTCGGACTTTGAGGTGGGGATTCTAGCTGCCTTGGCCCTGGAGGCTCAAGCAGCTCGAGGGATCTTTGATGAGATCTACGACGATGAAACGGAGAACGCCAGTGCTGGTGAAGATGGGCGAGCCACCAGGGACACGAATTCGTACACCAAAGGCCGCATCGGACGTCATGAGGCCGTACTGGCACACATACCAGGGATGGGGAAGGTCAATGCAGCCAACGCCGCATCAAGCTTTCTGTCGAGCTTTACAGAACTGAAGCTTGTACTGCTGGTTGGGATCTGCGGGGGCGTTCCTCACGGGCCAAATGGTGTGGAGATTATGCTCGGCGATGTCATCATCGGCAAGAATGTGATTCAATCCGACTTTGGACGGCAGTTTCCAGACGGGTTTGTGCGAAAGAACAGCGTTGACGACAACCTGGGAAAGCAAGGGCCGAGAATCAGGTCCTTCATTACGAAGCTCGAATCCTGCAAGCAGAACCTCGAGGAGACGATGTCATTGAAGCTCCAGTCATTGCTTCGGAAGCCTGAATTCGAGCCATTAAAGTATCCAGGATCGAGTGAAGATAAGCTGTTTTTGCCTGACTACGTGCACAAGCACTACAATGCTCAGACCTGCGAGTGCTCTCAGGATGGTAAAATATGTTCTATCGCTAAACAAAGTAGTTGCGAGGAACTGGGCTGCAGCTCGGCATGTTTGGAAGCGCGCAAACGGCGTCAGGATCAACCCTCCATCCATTTCGGCTCGATCGCATCCGGAGATGCAGTGATCAAGTCCGGCCAGCATCGTGACAAGATTGCTCACAGGGAGGGGGTCATAGCCATTGAGATGGAAGGTGCGGGAATTTGGGAGTATCTTCCTTGTATTGTCGTCAAAGGAGTGTGTGACTATGCAGACAGCCACAAGAATAAAGAGTGGCAGCGATATACCGCTGCTGCTGCATCGGCTGGTGCGAGAGCAATCTTGGAACAATGGGAAGCAACGGATAGACCTCGAGAGAGTGGAATGGTGAGCGTCTTTCCCCAGCTGATTAAATTACAAAACTGACCAGAAGAAGAGGAATGAATGGAACAACTCCGGTAATACAAAGGTTGGGATTCAGGGGCAAGTATCGAACTCAGGAGTTCTACATTTTAATTTATAGAACAAAAATGTGACTGGAACAGGCGCGAAAGGGATACAGTAGTTGGCTGGTTGGTTGATCAATGAAGCGATATGCAGGCTACCACAACTATATGAATCCTTGTATGTGCATTTTTCGACCCTCGGAATAATGTAGGAGTATTCCCTGAACGGGTACAATACAAGGCGAACAGTAAAGATGAGCCGAGGCTGCAGATATTATTACTGCTCATCCCTATCAAAATAGCTACTTAAATCGGAGAATCAAGACTTGACCGGAGTTATAGGCAAGCACTGCCGTTGTTCCACGAACCGCCACGTGTTTAGGGTTGTGATACTCCCTGGGCAGGCATAGCATCTTCTGCCCCCCATATATGACCCAGCTTCTGTCAACATATATGGCGGAGGCTGGCTGCTCGGAAGCATCCTCAGGAACAGTAGTTTTTGCCTCAAGCATGAGGGAGCCGTGTTCGGTTTCCAGATACCGGCCACTGCTTGACAGATGGATAACACGGAACAGGCGACCATTCAGTACCTGGACGCATTCGCCGCTTCGAATATCCCAGACACGAAGTGTTCCTAGACCCGATATCGATGCTAGCATACTTTTGTTGCCAGAGATCGCAACGCTTGTGACCTTATGAACGTGCGAGTATTCCTGTAGACAGCAGCCGCAGTCGACATCCCAAAGCCGCACCGTCCTATCAAATGACGCCGATGCTAAGATCTTCTGATCGTCAGAAAAATCTAGCCCCATCACCCGATCTTGATGACCTTTCAGAATCTGGAAGCAAATGCCGTCTTCCACATTCCAGAGCCGGATAGTCTGATCGCTTGACGACGTTGCTAGAATTGTGTCGTCTTTTGAGAATGCGGCTCCCTCGACATAGCCCGTATGGCCAGTCAGTGTGTGCAGACAAGCCTCACTTTCAGCATTCCACAGCCGTATGTTTCTATCAACTGAAAGAGATGCTAGAATTAATCTGTTGTGAGTGGTTACTATGCGACTGATGGAAGAGGTGTGGCCCTTAAGGACATGTAAGCAATGGCCCAATTCAGTATTCCAGAGTCGTAGAGTACAGTCAACTGATGCTGATGCCAAAACACCTCCGTCTGCGAGGAAGGCCAAATCCGCGATACGATCACTATGGCCGCTCAACGTCATGAATTTTCTGCCATTATATGGATAGTAGAGCTGTATGCTTGAATCCGCATATCCCAGAGCTGCGAGCATCGCGTGATCGTCCAGTGCCAGTGCAGTTACTGTCGTCGTGTCGGTAGTCTCTTCAGTCATGTGTAGATCATGAACAGCGCTCATGTCCCAGAGCCGAGCTGTACAATCCATCGACCCAGATGCGACCATTTTCCTTCCCTGGGACAGAGTAACGGCAAGAATCGGATGACGGTGGCCTTTGAGCGTATGAAGACATTGCCCAGTGGCGAGACTCCAGAGCTTGACAGTCGTGTCGTTTGATACAGAGGCTAGCGTCTGGTTGCCTGCCGCCACAGCAAGAGCATTAATGCGAAGAAGATGCCCTTGAAGGGTGGTTAGGCAGTCACCTGTCTCAGTGTCAAACGCTTGAATCTCAGTGGATGCTGCTGCTGCTAGGATCTTTCCGTCCGGTGAGAGAGCAACTGTGTCTGATCCTACTGTCGAATCCAGAATGACTTTTATGATGCACCGATCCGTTGTAAGGTTCCACACGCGTACGAGTCCGTTGAAGGACCAAGTCGCAATGGTTTTGGCATCTTCTGAGAAGATCACTGAGGCAGGATGGCCGACCAAACCATGTATGGATCGCACACACTCCTTGCTCGCCACATCCCGGTACTGCACTTGCTGAGTGTGTGATACCGCTACGAGCTTCCCATCTCCAGCGAAAGCCATTGCTTTGAAGCCTTGGGACTCCTCAAAGCCCTGTATGCAAAGCCCCGTGGCTACGTCCCATACGTGGATCATTCCACCTGAAAGAGATGCTAGCCATTTTCCTTCTGGCGAGAAGCTAATCGCAGTGATCTTGCCCTTGAAGCCCTCGATAACCCGTAAACACCGACCTGTCGTGACGTCCCACAGCCGTAGGGTTCCATCAGTCGATGCCGATGCCAGCATCTGCCGCTCATCCGAGAATGCAAGCCTCTCGACAGATTCGCGATGATATTCCAAACTATGCAAATGCATTCCCCAGCGAGCTCTGGTTCTGGGTAGGTATTCAAGGTATTGCCGTCCAATATGACCGTACCTTTGTCTCACAAGGCTCTCTTGTGGTGAAAATACAATGGAACCCAGGTAGAGTTGAAGAGGTGTCTGCTCTATAACGGGCCCATGGCATCTGGTAAATCGGATTATATCTTTGACGAGATTGGATAGCTGGGGACGTTCTCTGTGCTTCAAGGATGTCAGATTCATCGTAGATTCGTGCAATAAACATACCAGCAGAAAGGTATTGAGAGACGCCAATGCGTCTAGTCCATCGTGGTATTTCCTCATCCAACTCAGCGCTTCCAGCCAATGAAGGACATGATTGTTGAGCATTTCATGGACGCTATCGAGGTCACGATTCACGCATTCAGAAGCCCGCAGATGCTTCACCCAGTAAAGACATGCATACTGCACTGCTGGTGGAAGTGCCTGCTCAATGCGAGACTTTGGTACAACTTCAACGGAAGCGTCGGACGCTTCGAGATCACAAATATCTTGCCGTAAACTTTGTGACAGAAGCTGCAGACATCCATCGAACACAATCTGATGGGCCTGCTTTCTGCACACGTAAAACTGCTCGTCATTGCATCTGGTAGCGTTGAGGAGGAAGTCACAGAGCGAGGGATGATGCGGACGGATTACCGCACATTCTTCATCCTTGTTTTTGGGTATGTCGAGAATAGCGCGTAGTTTTCGCAAGATCTCATGCGCGTGAATACCCTTGTATTTTTTGGTATCCATTTCCACGAGCGTATAGAGTGCGTGAGGGGATAGTTGCGAGGAAAGGATCACGATACTGCCAAGATATCTTCTCATAAGATTGAGGCAGATGCCTTTCTCCTTATGGCTAAGCTTTGGAGATACGGCGGCTCGTAGAACCGCTAGGTATATAAGGTCCAAACTTTGGTCCGGTTTCAAACTTTTCCCTGGGCCAGCATTCGACTCATTATCACTGAGATCCATTCCTGGTTCTCTATTCAATTCCTCATCACTGAGAAGCTCGCATAGCCTGGAATCAGCAACCTCTGGAGAATCGGTCAGAAATCGAGAGGCAGTAGCCGCCCATATAAATAGGCCCCCTGCCTTCTCAACCAAGCGTCTGAGAAGCGCTGTTTCTAACCAGTCGTCTCTGTCTCGAGCGAGAGAGCCATGTAGAAACTTGAAAATATCTTCATCAACACTCTCCGGACTGACTTTATGTAAGATAAGGGACCGGTACTGGGACTTCAACCTTTCAGGCGGTACGGGCAGATCTGGTCTGCTTGTCACGAACAGGCGGATTTTTGTCAATTGTGTCTCAAAGAGCAGCCTAACCAAGGTCTCGCATTTGGCCTCACATTCATCAAGTGCATCGATCACCAGGAGGTACCGCTTCGCATATCCGGGGTCGTCAAGCGCTGATATTGGGCTCAAGACAAGTTGCTCCCATTGATCGGAAAGGCACCCATCTAGAATCCCTTTATTGCGTCTAAGTGTATTATAGATCGACTCTTTCAGAGAAGGTGACCGGGTCGCAAGCTGGTAAGCTATGCTTGACGCAAACTTGGTCGTAGATCCACAATCTCCTTTATCCCTCGAGAAAAAAAATGACGCCCCGAGTTTCTCTCTTTGATGATATCTTCGGGCGACAGTCCGAGCAATTGTTGATTTGCCCGTCCCTGCCCAACCAGTCAGCCAGAAGACGGGCTTCTCATCATTCCTTTCGGCCCAATCGTATATTTCCTGCAGTACCGCAGTTCGGGTGTCCTCATGACAAACGGGGTCTTCTGCTTCGTCGCGATGGTTGAAAAGGGCACCTGGAACTAGGGGTAATTCTTCAAGTGCATCAGCATCACTGAACATACTACGTTAGCTTTGCTCCAAGTTCAACGGACAGGCAGCTCACTTAAAGTAGTTGTTTACCTGTCCAAATACGTTTCCTTGAACACCAACCCGTGAGGAAGATACTTTAAAATTATTTGACATACTTCAACTCCTGCATGCTTCTCTTTGATGAGCCTGAAGTATAGCTTTGAGGAAAGACCATAACCATGATGGATAACAAAGGGGAGTATGCGGTCAGTCCAAGGCTGATGCTCACAATTATTTGTCCTTCAGTCGCAGCAGTGAAGCGGGGTAAGTAGTGAGTAAAGCACCTCAGCCTGGCCCCTCCCCATGCCTTCGCACCCCTACACCTAGTTGGTATTGGTGCGCCACAGCTCAACGCAAAATTCTCCATTCACTACCTAAATTAGTCAAATTTATTAATGTCTACTAATCATATCAATAAAAATAAATCCTGCTGTACATCTTCAGTGGCCGTACGAGGTTCTCCGATAGGTAAATCGTCTACAGAGCCTACTGGTGTGGCACTAGTAGGTTCGCTTCATCCCTTGCGGTCTTCCTGGTTCGGGGCCATTTCTTCTTGATTTCCTCCGCCTCACGAGCCTCGATCATTCGATTCGCATCCTTAACAGATAGAGCACCTGCTGCTTTAATCCTTCTGCGGGTTTTTTTGGCCTGGAGATGTTCTCTGTTGTGTAGTAGGTGCAGTATATCATCCTCCCGCTGAGTGTTGAGTTCCGCTTGTACGAGACTACCATAGAAGATATGCTCAAGCCGCTTATTGAGCTTTGGACTAATCGTATCCAGTTCTTCTCTGAGCTCATTTAAGGCATTTTGTGCCTTATTGATGCCGCGCCGTAGCTTCTGGACTGTCATAGCAGGTGAGGTTGTTGTCGAGCTAGATGGTGGTGGTGTATCACCATCATGCGTTTGGAGCTCTGGTACAGGGGATTTGGCCCTTTCTAGGGGCTCCGGTACTATTTCTTGTTGAATTGGATAGATGCCTCGCTCTGCACATGCGCCACGGATCGTATGATCCTTAAATGTCTGTTTTCTGACGCCGTGAATCCCGCAAAAGAAATCGCGCTTCTCTTTGACCGATCTGCACAACTGGACGGTTGAGTTGTTGTGCTTGCGGTAGTAGTGCTTATAAACCTGAAAAGGCTTGCCATCGAGGGGTTGTGGGAGATGGGTCGTATGTGGAGGAAAGCAGAAAGCAATAATCTGATGGTTTTCACAGTATTGTAGGAAATCTTGCGTAAGATGCGAGCCGTGGCCATCCATAAGTAGCAAGCGATGCCCTCGCGGTGGATGCGATTCTTCGTACAGCAATCAAAGAAATGGATCCAATCAGATGCCATCTTATCTGTTGTATATCCTTTAGGAGTTGGTGTGGTTTGATAATCCTCCGGTAGTGTTGCATGCTGGTACCAATTCTCCATATGCCATTGGCCTTTAGAAGGAAGAATGGAGACGTTACCCAACATCAGCAGCATACACTCAATTGTAGTCACTGGTTCCCTTAGACCCCCTGTCGCAATGTGCGCTGCTGCTACAGGATTGGTGCTGATGACTTTTTGTGCCTTGCCGTCTTCCAATGGGAAATTGGTCTCATCGAAGTTGTAGATGTTCATCGGACGGATATTCTTCTGTCCAATTGAGAGCTCCAATCGGTCATACCAATTTTGTATCATCCCAAGATGCTCTGCCGCAAGACGCGTGGGACCCATTGGTTTTTGTTTGATAAGATTTAGTTATAGAGGCACACGCTTAATGAGGCGATAAATCCACATCTTGCTGAACGTCCGAGAGGAACCCTCCATAGCGCCCCGACGAGGAATTTGGTTTGCGCATTGCCCAGCCATCGTAGGCGTCGGTAAAGCGAATGAATTATCGAGAAGAATGATCCATTGAATTAATGCCTACTCTTGGGCCTCGTCAAGAGCCCTATTTGTGGTATAGCGTGTGCGAATGAGAGTTGCGCCTGTTGATTCTTGTGAGGCGATGATAAGGCACGTCGAATTCTCGCGATAGCGCCTAGCGCCTGGATCTGGGGGTTTTCGCGCTGGCTGTATGTGTTACAGGCCTTAAACCTTGGAAGACAGCTAATCAGGGCAGGAGCTGGTGCTGGATAAGAAGATGATGCGATCTGATCAGAGCTATCCTAAGGTAGCCCTAGTACTTTGTAGTAGTAGGGGGTCAAACAGGGATAATGCCAAGTTTTCTGGTTGACGCTGGCACATACTGATGGATGAGGTACATAGATGGGTGATAGACCATAAAGACAGGTTTGAGAGTGATAGCCAGATCACAACTCACAAGTCTTCTATCTTCTTGCTTTGCCTTTTTCCAGACCAGACACATATAAATATCAGCTAAGAGCCCATATTCAAGCTCAATCCTCACTATGACAGCCAGAAACCTCAATAAAACCTGGCGAGATGTTGTCTTCGATCAGTACGCTGCTGATTTTGATGCTGATGTTTCATTCCCTATTTGCTATTCGCTATCTTATCCACACTACTGAGTGGAAGAAAGATATCTTTATTGAAATTCTAACTAAACTCTGCTGTTCCATGTTGATTTTCTTCTGTGCAAAGCACCTTGAGTCTGACCCAGCTTACCAAGATGAGAATATTTCTGTGAGAGCGCATGTATCTTTCTCTGAAAAGCAAGTTTAAGCAGCCGACAACGAACATGATGATCTGGAATCCCAGGATCCTTTTACTGTTGCTGGTGATTTTAACTAACACCATCTAACATGGGGCGGCAATCACATCTGGCCTTAATTTACAGAGGACGCAAGCGAGCTGATTGACTTCTTTTAAACACATAGGCTCTATGGCTGTCTACCTCGAGGAACGACGACTTATTGGTCCCTGACCCGCCCGGGGAGGACATCCATAATTGACTAAACTGTGATGAATAATGCTGAACAGCTCATCAAATGCCACATTTACTATAAGAACTATGGCTTGGATCACCGAGCAACCTACTTAGAATGGAGCCTCAAAGCACAGCGCAACCCCATGTGCAAAATAAGAAAGGCCTATAATCAAGCAGACCGGGACAAAATTGGGAGGAGGTGTAACATCAAGTGGAGTTATGGAAGGAGTCTATTGATCTCTCAAAGTTGCTAAGAGCTCCACAGTCCACAGCACCAGGCGAAGACGGCCTCCTGATACTAGTGTGGAAATGCCTGTGTCTTGGAAGCCCTATCACCTGGATCTTTACCTTGTCCGTCAACTTGGGTTACCACCTGAAAAGATGGAGGAGTGCTAGAATTGTGGTCCTGTGAAAAGCAGGGAAACCAGATTATTTGCTACCTGGCGCCTACCAACCAATCTCACTTCTCAACATACTAGGCAAACTCCTGGAAGCAGTTATGGCCCGCCGTCTATCATACTTTGCTAAAGCCTATAAGCTATTGCCAAACACTCAGTTCAGTGGACGTCTAGGATGAACCACTAAACAAGCCCTCCTGGTGCTAGCTAATATAATTAATCAAGCATGGTACAAACAGAAAGTGGTCACATTAGTCGCCTTTAACCTAAAAGGAGCCTTCAATGGGGTCAATAAGATGAGCCTTAATGCTCGCCTCTACACAAAACACATTCCGGCAGTGTCTAGGAGATGGATCATGAGCTTCATAAGCAACTGTTATACTAACATTAGATTTAATAACTTCTAAACAGAGGTGGCACTGTTGGAGAACGCCGGACTAGCATAAGGATCCCCTCTCTCGCCCATCCTGTTGGCGTTCTTCAACTCTAATCTGGTTGACCAGCTGGTTGACTTTCACAGCGGTGCATCCGCCTTCATTGATGACTACTTTTGATTGCGAGTTGGCCGATCAGCAGAGGAGAACCTAAGCAAGATTCAATCCAAAGACATCCCTCGCATTGAAACATGGGCCCAGAGAACCAGGTCCTGCTTCGCGGCCAAGAAGACCGAACTCATTCACCTCACTAGAAAGAGAAGAAATCGGCTGACGCCTACTGTAAAAGGAAGAAAGTATGACCATAAATACCAAGCAACTAAGCAAAATCAATTTAAACGCGCGACATTAGCTAGCTTTCCAATCAATGATATGAACTGGGCGCTTTCCGTTTCATCCTGCAACAGAGACACTGAGCAAGCTGGCCAGAGAGGTATCGAACATAACAGAATCGACGAAGGCAGATATTCAAATCAGGATGCACTCCACACGCCGACACGAGATAGCCTTTCAAGGTCTATCCCATCCGATCATTAGACTTTACCAGCGCGATGGTCTTTCAGAACCGACGCAGGCTTCCCTGTATATCCAGTTTTCTCCATCCATTCTCTCACACTCTTCACTCTGGTTGGCAGGGTTTCATCCAACAGCTGATAATCCCTCTTGCTCAGGTTAGAGGGTAGGATCATCAGGACGGCGGAATGGCCCAGTTTCACATCTGGGTTTGGGAACACTCCTAATTGGAAATATTCGTCCAAGGTCACATCCTTATAGACCGCCTTCTTGCCCGTCACTGCCGTAAAGGCCGCAGCGACATCTTTCCACGCGATGTCCTCCGTGGCCACATGTAATTCGAGGCCGTTACTCTGGGAGGGGTTGTCAAGTATCCATCGGGCGTAGGCTCCATAGTCCTCAAGATAGATAAGAGGGCATTTTCCATCCCCCAAGGGCACTGCAAAGACCATCGTGTCAGGGTCGTTCGGATCCGGGAAAGGCCGTAGGATCTCCGAGAGGCCTTCAACATATAAGCATGATGTCAGGACAGACCACGCCATAGGAGTAGTTGGCTGAGCAGAAAGGTAGTCAACCACTTTCCCTTTCCTGTCCAAATGCCCAGTCCGATATTTGGGGTCAAAGTTCCCAAGCTTTGAGGCATATTCGAGACCAGCGTAGAGGAAATGCTTTACGCCGAATTCTCGAGCTAGCTCGTAGAGCCGAATGCCCCAGTATATCTCAGCCTGCTCACCAATGGCAAAGCCATTAGTATTAGCGAAGACATAGGAGATGTCTTTAAATGCCTCCCGCAGGGTGGGCTCGTGGGTCTCCCCCTCAAATATCGACACACCGGGGATTGCAGCGAGCTCTTTTGCTTCTTCCGAAGAGGAATCCCTAGTCAGGACCCGGACGGTGTATTTCAAACCAGATGCCAACGCTATGATCATCGTTAGCAATATTCCCCGCCAAGATAAGATTGGGCAAACCTTTGACGACCGGTATTCCCTGAGCACCCGTGCCACCGATGACCAAGGCTGTATTCGCAGTGTTTGACATCTTGCAGATGTCAACAGGTGATTAGCAGCTAGTTTATCAAGTAGTTTCAATGTCAACTGAGAAATATACCACTGAATCTGAGAGTGGTCGAGCAAGATATATATATATATATACGCTCGGACATTGAGCGAGCTGCATCGATGAATCACCTAGGGAGTCTCCTAATGAACAGGCAAGTCGAGGCCATGTCTTACCTGCTGAATCGGGGGCCTCATATTCAGGGCAACATCATGATTTCCAAGCATCGTTCTCGGCGGTTCTTTTCGATTTCCAATGCGTCATGATTACTCAACAACATAATCGTGCCGACGGCAATGACACAGGCGTTCCGGCCGCAGGACGACTTGGCGAGTCTATTTGACTTCCCACAGCGCCATGATTACTCAACAATATGATCGTGCCGACGAAAATCCCATGGGCGTTCCGGCCATATGGATGGTGAGCCTCAAGCGGTCCCATATCGTGACATTGGCCCGCACGATCCTGACCCACCAGAACCGTGGTTCGTTAGCTTTTGAATCAAACCTACCCAAAAAATTTTAAGATTTACATCAGTAATATGTATGAGAAATTGAATAAAAACTCAATGCGCCTAGATCATTTTGGCTTGCTACATCTGGAATCTCATGATCCTTCTACCGTCGCTGGCGATGCTCGGGACAACCGCTAGAGTATGGGACTTTAATCGGGGTATGGTGAGAGACCGTTGATCAGAACGCATGATCTTAGTTGCTGTCAGTATTACTACAAAGTGGCGTATGCATCTTGGTTTGGAGGCTGGGAGATGGCATCTGAGCCATATGGAGCTTATAAAACATATACATCTGGCCGTAGAGTCATATCTGATGATTCTGATACCGTCTACTTATCAATGTCGTCCATCAACATGCAATATACACGCCTCGGCCCCGGGAAGCCATAAGCAACAAAGTCCAGATCCAGACTTTCTACATCACAGAATCCACATGTCTTGTAGAGCGTATACCCAGCCGGGGAAGCCTCCAACCACGCGGGCAACCGGAGACGCTGTGCCTCTTCCACCCCGACCTTGAGTAACTTTCTCCCGAGCCCTCGACCCTGGTACTTTGGATGAACAACCAAGACTTGCAGGACTATTATGCAAATTAGAAACTCATTTACCCGCTTTGACAAGCTACAATGGAAGCAAAGAGATTGAAACAGCAAAAACTCACTGGCGACTGGCCTCCCCCCAATCCACTTTGCCCTCATCTTCGACTTCAGACCATGATAATCTAAATACGCCTGCGGACAAATCGATGTAGTAGGCGGGGTGGTTTCCCATTTAACTGCCTCCTGTTCTGCTTTTGCGTGGGCCTCTGCATCCCGGTAGATACTCCACCACGACCAGCCCACGATCCGCCCCGATTCGTCATCGACTGCCTTCAAGATTTGAGCGTTGGGACTGTCGCGGATGATCTGCTCCAGGTCGGCGGCGAAGGGCGGGTCGTCTTGAGTGAGAGGTCCGTACATGATCTCCATGAGGTCGTTATTGGCGAATGCCTCGTTGTGGAGTCGTGCGAGGGTGAGGGCATCTGTGGGGAGGGCGGGGCGAAGGGAGATATTGTTTGAGGACATGGTTGATGTTGCTTTTTGAAGTATGGATGGATTTGTGTTCAAGGGGTTATTCAAGGGTTATATAGTCTTAACTGTGGCCAAGACGGGGACTTCCTTCACCTTCCTAATTGGGACGCCGATGAAGCTAGTGTTTGCAGTCTGCATCAGGTTGCAACATTGATATGCTCGTTGTTTCTGAGAATATGGGAACGTGCATATTCCATGATCAGGGTCTGCCTAATTGCTCTTTTATGCTAAATTAAGAAATAGTTACCCCAGTTGATGACCTATGTATGTTGTACTATAATTTGGAACATTGGTAGCTGCCTTGGATTCATTGTAAAAGACTCTCATTCTAGAGAGAACCTATTTACAGAGTACTAGTCCTCACTATTCCGGTTTTAACAAAACCAATTACTGTATGTGTTGAGGGTTGCAAGATCTAGTGCTTCTACTATTAATAATATATATCTACGTCCGCACTCCATATGGGATCATGTGTTATGACATTAATGTAGGTGTATTGATTGTCTTAACTGACTTGCTTGCTTTTCTCATTCATATCTAGTTGTAAACCCCCTTTTTTTCTTTGTTTTCTCCTTTTCACCTTCTTCCCCCATATACTTTCACCAGTATCTCATGACAGATCACATTGAAATGCAACTTAGAATGAAGTCAACAAGAGATACAAGGAGACGCTTGTTCTCGTTGCTTTGTAGAGAACCTCCCAAGGCCAGATTCAGTTATGATTACATGATCTATCTAAACAAGAGGACATCAAAGAATGATGAGGTAAGAGCCGTGGAAAAAGGAAGCCAAAAAGGACAGTGAGATATGGGAACAATTCAAGTAAAAGCTCCAAACTTGCGTAGCTCAGCCTCGGTCCAGTCCCACAGACATCGCCCTTGCTCTTCGCTTTGGGCGTATTTATTGTGGGCCTTGAAGTTTCCCACTGGGACATAATACGCTCCATTGACAAGATGATGCTTCTTCGCACCCGCGGCGGCCCATAGCTGGTTATAAGCTCCTGCAGGGACTGGGGTTCCAAAAAGGCTTACAATCTTCGAACCCAGGGCAGCGATCGTAGAGCGCTCGCTCGAAGGACTGTAAAGTTCCGTGAGAATGATGCCCGGGTGAACGGATACAGCAGCGATTGAAGGATAACGTCGTGCAGTTGGCTGCCTTGGAGGCTCCATATCGAAGGTTTGTATGAACCTCTTTCAACTTGTCTTGATTCAAGATGGTTTCAAAGGACGGTGCAAGATTATGTCCGATTGAAGATAACGAGACAACCCGAACATCCGAATTCGGCTCCTGAGCAGTCTTCAACAAGGTCGGGAGCAGGAGCTTCGTCAGAAGGAAGTGGCCAGTATGGTTTGTACCAAGCTGGATCTCATGGCCTATTTCTGTTTCCCCTGGTGGAAGAGCCATAACACCTGTATTAAGCATTAGGATATTAAGCTGTGATGACTGTGCGCAAAATTGCTGGGTAGCGTCTTTGATGGATTAAATGGATGTCAGATCCAGAGGAAGCCACGTAATATCCACGTTATTTGAAAGTTATCCTTTAATAGAGCTAATAGCGCTTTCTGCCCTTGCTTTTGAGCGTGCTCCAAGGAATATCTTCTCCGGGCTGTGCTTCGCTAACTGGAGGATGGATTCCTTGCCCAACCCAGCATTTCCTAGAAATGTTAGGACCTTCCACGATGGTTTTCTTGAAATGAGGGAGCCGGACCTACCTCCAGTCACCAGAACAACTTTGCCTGACAAGTCTTGTATATCTCGCTTGGGCTCAAAACTCACTCCTCCCGTATAATTACAAGGGTTTAGAAATGCCGTAATAAACGCCGCCATTTTCACGGGTGGTCGTGTTATTCCTGATGTCTCCTTTTGCTTCTCTGTTATTGCATGAATTCTAAGGAATAAAATAAAAACCGCAGAGACTTAGAGCTCTATATATCAAGAGGCCTTTGGTCCTCTACAGTACCCCATCTTAGTACATATTCGTGACTTTGTCCTCTTTGCTTCTGGTGGCTGAAGTTCTGATAACTTCGATGGACACTCTCGCAACCTTGTCTTGATCCGGCTAGTCAAGCTCTCTAAATGATATAATTGGTAGTACTATGAGAAAGGACAAGCTATGAAGATCTTCCGCCATGTAGAACCCTGATTAAGTCCCCACGTGGCGAAGCGGATAGACTGTTGCCCCGAACCTTGGAGGCTAGTCAGTGGATTCTCGGCATATCTAGGCGCCCCATATGGCCTCCAAAACATGAGAGTGAAATGTTGGACAGGTCTAAACCCCTATCGCAAAAGGCGTCGATAGAGGCTGTTATCCAGTTTGTAGTTGTTCCGCCTGTCCGAGAGAATGGATCCCCAGGAGACTAAGATACCGATACATCTACTGGGATTTTGGATTCCCGAGCAGCGGCTTCTGGAGCATCTGGATCCATACCTACACCGTACGGTGGCAGCAAAGCTAACCTACTAGTTCTAAGCAACATCTCCACGGAAGATTACCAGCATGGATTGTCTTCAACATAATTGAGGAGTAAATCGCGCGAACATATGCAATGTCGAGTGCATGCAACATCATATCAATTAGGATCACTCATTTGTAACGCCTGGTAGTCCCTCACAAGAGTTAAGGGGAAAGTATCTAACTACAGACATTCCCAAATGATGTTGATACATCACTACCTATTCAGATATTACAAAATTCAAGTACTATAGTAAGTTAATCAAAGTGAGTATCAAATAAAGGCCAAAAGCGAAGCTAAAACTTCCGCAGCACAGTTTCAAAGGAGGGTATCTTCATCACCTCCGGGTTTGTCGTTGCATACTGATGTGCGGTCTCACAGCAGGGCAACGCAAGTACTCATGGTTGATTCTCAGACTGAGCAACTTTAATAACAACCTTTCCAAGGCCCCCCTGGTTGCTGTATACAACCTGACAGGCGTCTCGCACGGCCTGGATATCTGACATATCCACGGTAGTTCCCACGACTGTCTTTAATTTACCGTCTTCCACATATCCCCTCAAGGCGTCCAAATCCTTGCCGTTTGCATCCAAGAACATGTATGTATAGCTAACGCCGTAGCGTCGAGCACACATTTTGCGAATGGAATCCAGTAAATTCAGTCCGAGTCTGATATGTATCGGGACAGAGGGGCGGTGCCCAAGGTGAAAGAGCGGAGAATCCTGTAGCTGGTTCCCTGAAGGTGCGGTTGCAATAGACACAACCCAGCTAGACTTTGGTCGCATTAGACAAAGATATTCCATGGCGAGGCCGGCTGTGTCAAACAAAAAATCAATAGTACCGTGCTCAATCACAGTCTTTGGGTCAACCTTCTTGTAGTCGATTACTTGCATCGAGTCAGCAGGTTATTGCATGGTGAGTCATGGGATGAACTTCTTACTCTCATCGACGGTTCCTTTTCCTAAGAGTTCATCCACCTTGGGAACTTTCGATGTCGAGACGGTCGTGATCACCTTCCCGGCGTGAAAAACGTGCTTCGCAAGTTGGCATGCATATAGACCAGTTCCACTCACTGACAATGTTTTAGCAGAGAAGTAAATGTGATAAGCAGGAATAGCATACATCCAGCGGGTACAAATACTGTCTTTCCAGAGAGATCGCCATCGTATTTCCTCAGCGCCTGAAGAGCTGTCATTCCTGCTAATGGAATTGAGGCTGCGCTCTCAAACGACAGCGACGGTGGCTTCAGAGCGATGAATTCCTCTGGGCATCTGGCGTATTCACTCCACGCTCCTAGTTTTGATTTTGTCAGCTCAAGTACGAAGGCCATCTCTTCTCGATCATCACAATACCCCGTCTCGCCTCTGGCAATCGAACGTAGACCGCATCTCCGACTTTGAACCGCGTCACGCTTTGTCCAATCTCTGTGACTGTACCGGCGCAATCGTAACCTATCTTGTATGGGAAACTGATCCATTCAGAGTGAGTCAACTTTCGGCCGTCTGGTTGGAAATGCACATACGGGTCTTTCAGCGCCAACTTCAGGATACCATCGGCCTTTTTCACATCGATCGGATTAACACTAGCAGCATTAACTTTGATAAGTACATCTTGCGGGTCCTGGATCTGCGGCTTGGGGAGTTCGGAAAGCTCGTAGCCGGAAGGTTTCGCGTAGGTAGGAATATTGATCGACAACATGTTGGTATGGGTGCCTTTGGAATGGAGAATTCTAAATCTGATAACCCAGAGTTCAGCAGATATATACTATTCCAGCTGGAATCCAAATTTGAAGAACAGTAGGGATGATCGTGCCTTTCATCCGAGCACCACCATCGATCAACCAGACCAGCTTTCTTGCCCAGAACGACTATTATGAGCCTACGTAACTCTGAACCACCTTCAGGTATCCATGGATCCACTACTTAGTATGTTGGGATTTCTGCAACCTTCGTCAGGATCTGTGGTCGGTGACGGCCTGATTAAACTCTCCGTCCGATTCCCACCTGAAAATCCCCATGCTATGGAATGTTGTGCACCGAATAATGCTTCATGCTCCTCGGTAATCATGAATTACTTTTCTCCAGTAGCCAGCTTCCGAGGTCTTGTCAGCTGTTTCTACACTTTTCTCTTGATAATAGTGTCAATTGTGCTGTGCACGATGATGGCCTCATTGCTGAACTACAGTTCTGTAGATAATTGTTTACGAATCTAGATTGTTGAAACTATCTAACCGAAATTCTCAATTGGATCCTTTCACATTTTCCTTTCCTACAATGGGCTCCAAAAATGCCTTAATCTTAAAGAAGGTCCCAGGGATACCTGGTTCAAGGAGAAGACCTTACGATCGAATTCGCTTTCTCAGAAGTATAGTACACAGGAAGGGAAAGGTAAGCCAAAACACGCGGGATTTGTCTAGTCTAGATACCAAGTTGGTTCATTTCGTCTCCGGCTTCGATCCCTCCAATCTTGTCAATAGCTCACTCTGTGGATATTCATCACTCCATCGTTTCCTTGGCTGTTCAAATATGGACGTAATCCGCCCATAAGAGATACCACCCAGCTGTCCCAAAGGTCGCAATTTATTCAGATCAATGTGTCTAAAGTCTGCATCAGCAGCATCCTCTTGGACCCAGAATCGGGTCGCCTTGATAAGCACCAGGGAGGCAATGCTCATCCCAGGCTTGCTATGGTCTTCGAACTCCTTGATATCAACCACTTTGCCTTCTATGGAGAACACAGACTCCTGAACACGGGAAGGCTTGACAGTCGTTGCAGGCGCCTCATGCAGACCGGATATCTCCCACTCGGAAACACCATACGGTGCGTCGATGGAAGTCGCATTGACTGCCTCGATCATGTTCTCCGAGACTGTGTTGATAACCACCTCGCCTGTCTCTTTCAAATTGCGGAAGGTGTCCTTGACTCGGCCCGGCCGAGAGGAGAATCCCACGATAAACATGGGTGGATCATGGTCAATGACCTGGAAGTAGCTGAACGGGGCAAGGTTCTTGGTCTTTCCGTCGCCGGACACGGTGCTCAGAAATCCAATCGGGCGAGGCGCAATGCCAGAGACAAGCAGATGATAATTGTTGATCATTGGACGGTCCGGCGCGTACGGGTCAATCTCGCGATGCTTTTTAGCACTTGCACCACTGCCTGGCACTCCTTGCCCATATTCCCAGTTTGGATTGGGGGATTTGGTGACTTCGATAGGCTTGTTCGAGTGGTCGAAATCGGGGCGTTTGGCTTGGACAGCGTCGAAATCGCCCACTTTCGCGATGATCTGGTAATTAGCTTCTGCAGTCGCTGTGGCTGTATCTTTCTTTTCGACCTCAGTAGCGGCCACAGCTGCAGCTGACGAGGCCATTCTGAGATTGTTCACATTGCACGCTGCTCTGCTGCGATACGCCTGAGTCAGGATCGATGACTGTCTGTCGTAGTTGTTTCAGTTAAGCAAAGACTACCTTAGGCGGCCGGATCGACTTTTTATTATTGGTTTTCCGACAGAACAGGGCAATATACGGACCTTCTCGACAGCAATCGTCCAATACCTTTCGTGCTTGTCGCCATGATAATGATGTTGAGAATATCAGGCCCATAATAGTCCTTTTTTTCCCTCTGCCGCTTGAAATATAGGGGTCGGGATGTCCATCCGACCGCGGGTTATTCAAAATCGGGACCCGCATCCGACTCATTACAAATCAAGGCCGATAACGTAATCAACCACCGAACCGCGGATACCACCGAACCGCGAATTTTCATCGCTCCCAAGATATTTTGAAACCTTTCAACCACTAACATCATTGAAGAAGACTTTTTTAAAGGATAAAATAAAAGCTATTTATTAGGACAATTTCTTATAGTATGTCCAATAGTCCAACATCCACTGCAGCGTGGTGGAGCTCGTTGGCGAGGCATGGGTATAGGCTCATCAACCTGCTCATCAACCTGCTCATTAAGCT